>NC_037590.1:15572777-15871379 GCF_003073045.1 Pomacea canaliculata
GGGAAAAGATAACTCTAATATACTGTACGCACAGGTCCGGGGTTATTCTCATCCTGCTGTTGCAATAAAAACGAAAATAATAAACACAAGAAAACTGGCACTTTTTTTAAAAAGTTTGACTCCCGGATGTTTGTACCATCACAAGGTGAGACAAGAGGTGTCAATATTTCTGATAAACCCAACACCTCGTAGGGACTTCTTCGCAGTGTACTTCAGCTCATACAGAGGATCTCTGGGACATGGAAAGAGCAGGAGGAGTACTGTTCAGGATCAAACACACAGGTGCAGTAATGAAAGTCTTCTGCTGTCTGTCTGTCTGTCTGTCTGTCTGTCTGTCTGTCTGTCTGTCTGTCTGTCTGTCTGTCTGTCTGTCTGTCTGTCTGTCTGTCTTGGACTTTCTGCACCCAATAATTCGTCGTCTGGACAGGACTATATTTCTTCGTATTACGAAAAAAATAGTCCAATAAAGAGATAGGAATTTCCTTAAATCCTTTTATGGTTTTCTTTTCTAGATTGTTTGGTACATTTTTTAGCCTTTTTTGCAATGAGATGCCGTGCTTAGCTCGGTCTAATTGCCCCGAGAGTATAGTCCAGGCTACAATGTTACAGTGTATGTATAATTCCACATCATCTCTAGATGAGATGCATCAACTATGATGTGAAAGCAATATACTGGGAAACATAAGACATTAATCAAAGCAAGTTAATTTTGCTTATTGTGCATGTATTTCACGATGGAGGGCTTCAGCAGCGTTTCCCAGACGGCGTCGGATAACAGCAGGACCTTCTGGAGTCTCGCACGTGACTAACGGTCGGCTGGGTTCAATCCCCGCAGTGAAGTCCACGTCCTGCAGGGCATTTCTTGACCTTTTCCTCTCATTCTCTCTCTATCTTCCAGTCCTTGGCACACGACCTCTATCGGAAGGTAAAGGAAGATTGCACGTGACTCGATTTGGCTCCTTTACCTTGACATCGGACTTCCAGGTCAAACCGCAGGCGCATGCGTACTAAGGTCGGCATGAAGTCGCTGATGTGGAGAAAAGACGACTACCCAAGATAAAGAAATATAAAAAAAAAATTCCACAAGGAATGTTTAGGAAGGTTCGCGTAAATCCATGAAGGAGGTTTCACTTGGGACAAGCGATCTCTATCACTAGAGGGAGGGAATGTTCGTTTGAACTAGGAATAAATAAAAAGAAAACAAACGACGAGGCAAATTTACTTGCGAGTGTTAGGTGATCATCTAGATATGTCTGAGTATCAAACCATGCCAGTCCCAGACTCACAATCACATAAGCATGCAGTTAGCAGAAACCGTCTCGTATTTCATTTTTCTAGACTGTTCTGCTTTTTGTCGGTTTGATTTTTTGGTACTGCTGACGTCAGCACACGTGCATGCGAGTGTGTGTAAAAACAGTCGACGATAAAGAATTTTCCAGACGCTGCAGCAAATCGTTCCGGTGGTGTGTTAATATATATTGCTATGGGTAGGGGGTACATTCCTTCTGTAAAGTGAAATATGGAGAGTGGGGGAGAGTTCTAAAACGAGGTAAGATAAACCAGTCAGAGAAAAGTTGAATTTTGAATTGACATATGTTTTTCTTTTTCTTGTAACGTTTATTTCATAATTATTTTAATAATAAACGAGAAACACAGATTATCCTACACGATGAAGAATGAGAGTTGTTGGCCGGAAAAAGTGAAAAGTGGGACTGAAGAAAAAGAAAAAGTGAAGGAAGGAAGGAGCGGTGAGAGAGAAAGAGAGTGATAGAGCGCGAGATCGTGAGAAAGTGAGAAAGATACAGAAGGAGCGAGAGAGAGACAGAAAACAAGCTGTGGAAAGAAGAAAGCGCCACACTGACAATCAGGCAATTTTCATCAGAAATTCCAAGAATTCCAACTTTAATGCCTTCGCTGACATAAACATTTATTCTTGAAACTTGCAGCCTGAAAAGTCTTCTTTCTCTGGAACGTGCTTGGCTTTCTGTGTGTTGGTTAAACTGTCTTCAGTCTCTACAGAAACCATGGCTACAGCTCCACAGTCATCCGTCATCTGTGTCAGCCTGGTCTGGAAACTTTCCCTAACATGGTTTGTTGTCACCGTGTGTCCGAGTGTCAGCTTTTCCGACTCGGAGTAAATGTGTTTGTTGTATCCAGCTCCAGCACTCAGCATCACAACTCAGGCTGTCTCCGGGAACACACCAGGAAGGGGTCAGCCCCAGTGCTCGCAACATCCTGATGTTCTTTGAAGAAGAAGAAAAAAAAGCGAGCTGTAGACCTCAACATGGTGCGGTATTGACCACGGGAATCAAATGTAAACTAAATTTTATGAACGTTGGGTTCCTTCTGCTTAACCTTTTGATGTACTTAAATGAAGAAGTTTGTTTAGAACTTACTCTTAAAAAGATGACATTAACAAGTTTGTAAAATGATTTACTTCCCGTAAACTTTTTTTAGGTCTTAAAGTCTTGTCCTGAAATTCTACTGCTCGTACTGGTTTCTTTGGGATCCATTTAGCCTCGGTTAACACAAAAAAGGCAATACGACAGGTCATCTTCTTTTCTGTCTTTTTTTGTTTTTCTTGTTTTTTTTTTGTTTTTTTTGGTAAAGATCATCAGATGACTGCGCGTGCAGTCATGTTCATATAAATGCTTTTCATTTGCTTGTCGTGACGTTCACACGTGCATGGTGAACACATTAAAGCACGTTCATATCTGCACCGTGCGCGTGCATGAAGTCACGTGTATACAAGCACTTTGCGTGCCTGGAACCCTGGAGCCCTGTCTCTCTGTGAATGCAGCCACGTTCATGCATGCATGGAATCGTCTTCCTACTCGCATGAAATGAGGTTCACGCCTGCATGGAATCATTCATACACAAATGGAATCGCGTTTAGATAGAATAGAGTTCGCACGCACGTACACACATATCACGTTCATACGTGCAATGCAGATGCTCGTAACAGTGTGAGCATGCAAGTTTTAGATGGATGATAATCTCACTAACACCTGCAAATCATATAGAAATTTTATTGATAACCAAAATTACATATAAATTGCATAGTCCACATCACATGGACATCGTTATCACACCTGCTAATCACATCTCACCCTCTCAAACCAAACTCACCTCAACACACTCACGTCCTCCCACGCAAAAAGAAGAAAGACGACCCAATCGCCCTGCTCTCCATCAACCAGGCCAGTCGCATGGAAATTAATTTGTCTTGTAATGGACACATTGTCCACTCTCGGCTCTCTTATCACATATTGATCCCTGCTGCCCAATCTCCTTTTGAAAGGTGGTCACTTGGAAGATATTCTGTCTAAACAAAAATATATATATTATTTATTGTTTCTAATCACGGTTTCACGCCTTACCGATATACCGGAGTGGTTCTGATTGGTGTAAACCGTCACGGGCGTGGTGGCTGGATGGGAATCCATACATTATTAGTTAACGAGGATGGCGAGGGCTCGAGCCAGGAACGTTAAACTCTTTGCACTTGAGTTGCTCTGTCAAAGAAACGTCACGCCTGGTTGACTGCGAGCGACAGAGCGTGTCGCACCTCGCGCCTGAGTGTTGGTGGCTGAGGCTGGAGTAAGCTCTGAAGCTGGAACGCCTGGCTGAGCCCCGTATCTGGCATCACATCCAATTTCCGTTTTAAAAAAAATTACTCGCTTTGCAAGACTCATCCTGAAAGCTGTTGAAAGACCGGAACGGTTTAAACTAAAAATATCTATACACACACACTTTTCCTCTCCTCTCTCTCTCTGATAGTCGTAGTAGTATCTGTTGACGTGTACTTATTCTTATATCTTTGTAACTATGCACATTTGTATGAATGTTTAATATTCATTCTCTGCATCTGGGCTCTTGTGTGATCTCATAACAAGACAAAGATGCGATAGCACACGACAAAGGTCGAGAGAGAGAGAAAGGAGGTACCAAGAGTTAGAGACAGTGAGAGAGAGACTATGAGAAAACACATAGAAGATGCGTAGCTGTTTATCGTCTGAGCAAACTATTCTTGTCAACACTCGTTAAGTCTTTCGGCGATTTATTTTCCGCAGTGCACTACACACCTAAATTATTGTTGATGTCTAAGACTTCAACTCAGAAGAGTTAAAAAAGTTTTGACCCTAAAAGCTGAGCGAGCACAAATAATGTTACAATTTATTTTTTTTCTTTCTTTCCTTCCTTCCCTTTCTTTCTTTCTCTCCTTTCTTCCAGGCTAAAGTACTCGATGGCTTTGAATATAAATAACGTGTCTGAGAAGACATCTATCACTAGTCCAAAGTCCTCGACTCTTTAAAATTCTACAGCTGCATTTCCTTGTCAACTTTCTATCTTCCTCTTTCGTCTTTTCCTTAAGTTGTTTGTAAATACCTGCACATCGTCCAATTGATTTACAAACTTAATTCTTGAGGCTGACACTTTATGTTGCAGCAATAGAAATAGAGACGATGTGTTTACAACCGAGCTGCCTCCATCATCTCTGAGCTTTATACATCCTCTTAGAAGTCTCAACAAAGGAAGAAATATTGAGTTGCTAGAGGACTGGACGGTTGATGGCAAGGCAAAGCCTACCACCACCCACAACTCCCACACCTACCCCAGCATCAGACGTTAATGAGTCTCGTTACTAACTATATCTTTTCAATAGACGATGTGATAGAGTTATTTTTTGTCTCTCCCTCGGGGTGCCTGGTCAATACCCTATTAATACAACCACACACACACATCGGGGATTCGTGCCCGTTACCAGGGACTCAGGACATGAAAGGAACAGTCTGTAAGCTTGCAACCAAGCAACAGAGAATGTAAATGAGATAAGTCATTGTGACAATTCTTCATTTACGAGGTAAATAGATATGAATGAAGGTAGAGAATAAAGAAGACTTGATGAGCGATAATACGAGATAATGAAGAGTCAGTGCTGTGCATTGGCGGAAAATAGTTTGGTGCTAGGGACCGGAAGCAGGAACTGGTATGGGGGCCGCCATGATGAGAGCGGAGAGGGGTATGATGGGTAGCGGCAACACTGTCTTCCTCAAGAGTCTGTCAGACTTGATTAGCTCCAATACGAGGCTGAAATCAATGGAGAGACCGATCAGATGGCTGCCGGCCATGCAAATGCTCGGCGTTTGACGTCCTGAACCATCTTGCGGCTACGCTGATGAGAACGAGTCTGCGTTAACCTTGACCTTTCCCTTCTTCCGCCGCCAAGAGTCTTGGGTAGGGAGGATGCTCCTTCCCCCCCCCTTTTTTTTTCTCCAGCACACTTTCTGGCACGTACTCCAGTCCCTCTTTTCTGGTGTTCTCTTACAGTAGGGAATATTTTTATAAACTATTGACCTGCAACTTTCAACCCCCTGAGGTGAAAGAAGCCGTTAAGTAAACCCTTACCCACAGACAAAACAAAAAAATATGCGTCAACACTTGGCCATTTCTGGAATTAATAGACTAGGGATCAAACTTCCCTTTCCGAATAGGAAAACAGAATAAAACCGATGAAGATAATTAGAAGAAATCAAATAGAGATAAGAAGGGTAGATTAGGGCAAAAACAGAAAGAGAGGAGAGAAAGAGGGAAAGAAAGAGTTTAAAGGTGGGAGAATTTGAAACTAGGCAATGGTTATGTCGACCATGTCCTGTACATTAAAACCTGCTTAAACACCGAGCGTCTAGATGTCTGGCGCCACGAAGTAGCAGCAACTGTGTCCGCTGTGACTCGCCTCATTAACGCTCGGTCCGTCTCTTTGTGATGATAATTAAAAGGCAAGGTTCGGAGCCTAATGCGCGCGCTGCTTGTTGATCTGGAAGCACGCCCCGTCTTCGTGCTAAGCCCGCTGAAAGGCTACTCGCACTCACCAGATCACAAAAGCAATAACAAAGGCAAAACGGAAAGAAAACAACGAGAAAAAGTACCCCGCAGACAAACACACCCACCGCTGGGGAAAAAACACAAACTGTAACTTCTGTGGATGTCAAGGTCCAGACAGCTTTCAGAGCTGGATGACGTCAGAAAGGTCATTGAAGGGAGGAGAGTGGGATTGCAGGGCTCAGAAGTGTGATTGTAGGCTGCATGAGGGACAAGCACTTGATGAAGTTTGAAGATAAGACAACTGCTAAAGTTAGGTTGGATGCCGTACACTTTCTGCCTGTATACAGTGATACCTCGGTTCTCGAACATAATTCGTTCCGGGAGGACGGTCGAGAACCAAATTGTTCGAGAACCGAAGCAATGAACCCCATAGGAAATAATGGAAACTGGATTAATTCGTTCCAAGCCCCAGAAAATGCCTATTTACTGGCCTAATTTGTATATAATATGTAGAAAAACATGAGTCTCAACAAGAAATAAGAAATAAAAGTGTATTTATTAAAACAAAAACAAAAAAATAAAATGTACTGTATAGTACAGTACAGTAAATTGTGTTTCATTTACTGTACCTGTACCAAACTTTATGGCAGGAGGGAATGAATGTGGAGGGAGGAGGGAAGGGGGATGGTTATTGTTTTGAAGGGGAGTCCTCTTCAATAAAAACAGAGGGTAACTGCTCTTCGGGTGTTTCTGTTCTCTGTATCTTTTGCTGAGGAGAATCAGAATCTTGCTCTGCAGTTGCTTGTCTGATTTCTTTACGGAAGAATTTGTCAATTGTTTGCTGTTTTTTTTCTCCTCTGCACTCACACTGATGACGCAAGCAAGGCGCGCTGGCCGAATGAACGCCATTCGGCTCAACTCGGCTCATCTCGGACGTTCGGATGTTCGAGTTCCAAATATTTGTTCGGATTCCAAGACAAAATTTTCTCGAATTTCCTGGTCGAATACCGATTTGGTCGAAAGTCAAGGCGTTCGAGAACCGAGGTATCACTGTATTTGTCTGTTTGCCTGTCTGTCTGATTGTTTATCTATTGCTTGGTTTTATCTGTTTGTTTCTATGTTTGTCGTTCCGTCTTCCTGCATTTTCATCTTTCGACAACGGCACTCTAAGGTCGCTGTTCACATCTTTGTTCGGCTGCAAAGGAATTAATTTACTTACCTTCCCTGTGTCACTGCCTTGTACGCCTTAAAACCTGGAACAGTAATATTTTGTCTTCGTTAAACAAACATGATTTTTGTTTGAGAACTTGAATTTTAAGTTTTACCTGACAGCTGTGTGTGGTTTTTTTTTCAGTATCCTTTTCCGCTTCCAAGAAGATAAATGAGAAAGATATTTTTTCTCAGTTTTCATTTTGAAATTGGTGCATGCGCCTTAGACTGGTCGTCAGTGATCAAGACTTTCCGATCATGCCCCCAAGAGGTTTGGAGAACAGGTTACCTGCTTTGACCCTCCCCATGCCTGTGATTAGAATCCTCCCTCCTCTTCCTCTCCAACAGATACATGGAATACCCTGGAATGACAGTCAGTGGTCAGAGAGATTGAGACCCTTTCCTGCGTGTGTCCCAATGAACCACCTACACTTCAATGCCCTGATGATCTATCTCCAACCTATAGGAACCCTTCTGTCATATTCTCATGATGCGTACTACTCGCGTAGTAACACACTGAACCATATTGAAGAAAGGTCTGTGCATTAGAAACCCTCGTTACCAGCTGGCTTCTCCTAAAGGGACAGCACGCTGCATGAAGGGTGCAGACAACTGCATGTTAGACATCCGAGAAGAAAATAACTTACAAGTGCTGGCGCGGCATGTTGACATTTACCTTAGACCGCCAGGTACACTGCAAGCAACGCTCCAAGTGACGTCAGGGGGACTACATAACAAGGTGCGCTCGTTTGATGGAGTAAAGATTAGCCACACTGGAGTGAGGTCATTGTCACAATCTTTTATGGACATCGCACAAGGGGAATGTCCTGTGGGCAATGAGCTGCTAAAGAACACGTACAGCAGCCAACAGCGCAGTGCATGTGTGTGTAAAATAATGTTTTACATTGAAAACATGAATGTCTGTAAAGAGTTTAATCTAGGGGTTAGAATGACAGCCTTCAAACCCGATGGTAAGAGGTTCGATTCTTTTGTGACGCAGCAAACCTCCCGCGCTTGACTGAGCTATTGGGTCATCTGGCATCGCAGAAGGTACAGGAGAATAAGCCAGCAAAATAAAGGATATAGCAGCAATCCTTAAAAATAAACAACAAAAAAAAAAAAACCCACCCCAAACCAGCACCTGAAATAAGTGGCATCTCTAGCACCTCTCTATCAGCTAGGTTACTAGTGTACCTCTACCTGTACCAAAACCACGACTACCACGATTCGCATATCTCGCCTAATATCTTAAGAATTCCTTGTTCATTAATCTCATTTAATGTCAAGAAATGAGAGCTGCCAAGAAGACAGAGACCAGTTCCTCCAAGACACGATAGCTTGGCTTGTGGCACATCCTCCGCTCCTACATCGTCTGTCCATGGACGGGTACATTGAAATGTTATCTACATCAGAGTTCAAGGCACGGCATTCATATGTGCGATGTCGACAAGAGATGGTGATAATGACCCTTCTAGCCCTCAGAAAGAGGCCGTGAAAAAGAGGGCGCCAGTAGTAAGACCAGAAGAGTTCTCGGGTTGACAGACACAACCAGGTGAGATAACTGCTGCTCTGCGTGCATCAGCTCCATCTCGTTCCGTCTCGTTTACAGTCACGTGGCTTCGAGATTAGTTCGCTCCTCTGCTGCGCGAACTGTAGTATGCTAGGCATCCTTACACCGACTCTCACATCCTTCTTCGGTTTCAGCAGGTGTGTGCGTGTGCATGTGTGTTTGTGTGTGTGCGCATGTGTGTGTGTGCATGTGTGTGCTTGTGTTTATGTGTGCTCGCGCGTTCGTTCGAGATCGATAATTATAATCTGGGGGCCCCGGTTCAACGCCCGCTCGGGTTGGTCAAGGAGGAAAAACCTGCTCTCAGCTCACACATGATATCTATATCACCGAACAAGTTATATTAGACTGAGTACTACACCATTGCCAGACGACTCTGTGTTTGCATAACAAGCTTCGCCAATGTAAGTTTTTGATGGCAGGTAAGTGTACTCTTTGGCACCTCATCAGTCAGGCATGTCTATGATTTATGAGCTGGTCACCCACTGGAAAAACTTCGCAAAGATTTGGACTCAAAAAAAAAAGAGTCCCTCGTTTCATACAACGGGCAGATGGTGTGGAGCGAGGTATATACACACATACAGAACGAGATATTTATTTCTTTTTCTTTGTTCCTTCGGTGCAAACGTCTGGAACAACATGGCAGCGATAAACAGCAGATGGCACTGAGCCAGCTAATGTACCCGGGGTCAGCGTCATTTCCACCTGAACTTGCACCTGGCGGGAAGGCGGTTCGTGTCTGATTATTTGGCTTTACATCATGTTTCATGCAGATTTATTTTTTTTAAAAAACTGTACAGTTCTCATGTCTAACAGAAGAGCTAGAAATTAAAAAAAAAATGCTATTTTTCCAGAAACATTAGTTTGTCGTGAAATCTACCTCAAGTGTAATAAGTTCAGTTGCGCCGTCATCAGCGATAACACCATAGAGGAGTAATTGTGTAAAGGATAGCTGAGAGGTGAGTTGTATAAGGAGACCTGAGAGAAAGAACTGATTTACCAGTCGTCTAGCCTTAAAATTACCTCCCTTCAGGTCATATCAGGTCATATCAACACATCTAACATGGTGGAGGTACAGGTCTGACATGGATTAAGACTGAATAATTTTTGAGCATCTCTTCTTCTATGTGGATGCAAGTGTGCACGAGTGTGTGTGTGATTATGTGAGAATTACCTGGAATGTACTGGAAGGAATGAACAATAAAAACATTTATCCATTAACAGACGCGAGTTGCCGCCAACATGTCGTTTATTTGGATATCAGGATTAGTATCATCATAGCAACCCTCCTATATTTTGAAAACTGAGAGACAGAAGGGCAAACATACAGAAGAGGACTATGTTAAGAAAACAACTAATGGTTCTGCAATGCTGATGAAACAAAACTTCCCTAGCAACTGGAAAAGAGGAACCAAGAAAGAAAAAGAAGGAAGCTTCCATGTTCTCTCAGCATTTTTATTATGACTGTAGTATAATCTTAAAAATGAGCAGTGCTGAAATGTTTTCCAGAATCAGATAAAAGAAAACATTGTCGATGGCAGAGGCGTCAATAAGGCCAACAAGTGCAAAGATTTTATCGAATTTTTTTAACCCTTTACTTGACTTTTCTTAAACCTGGAAGCTTTAGTTGTTGTTTTGTTTATATGTCCTTTAAGAGTATCTGCCTCAACTTCTAATTAACTGGGTGAACACAGTTTAAAACAAACTCAGTTTATTACACACAGGGCCTCGCATCTTTTGACCAATCAGAATTATCAATCATTAATTCAGATCCTTGTCCTTATCAAGACAACACTACATCATTGGATGTACGAAAACGCATACATGAATTTATTTAGATGCTCACAGCTTTTATTTCTTTATAAAGAAACTATTTCTAAAACATTCTCTATTCTAACTCTATTCGATGTTTAGCCATTATCTTATTCTTTTACACATATATATATGTCATCATTTGGAAGATTCAAGCGTCTTAAGGTGTAAGCCACACTTCCGTCAAGCTGTGTGCACCTGGTGTATTACTACCCGAGAAAAGTATTGTATTTTTGTTCAAGGACTGTGGCTGCCTGTTTGTTTTCGTGTTCTGTACAACATAGCCTGCCTTGAGTGTGAGCAATTTGTATTATTGTTTCTTATCTTTAGAAAGTCGAGTTTGTTGGCTCTCCAATCATCTGCCCAAGAGCTCGAGCTTCTGACAGTCCCCAGGGGGAAACTGCCATCAACCTGAGCTGTGGCTGCATCAACTGTCTGGAACCAGCTGACGTCAAAGCTGACAAGAGTTATGTCCTTGGAGTCTTTCAAATCACTTTTCCACCCGACCTTCGAGACATGACCGGAGTGCTTTTGATGCCACATTGCTTCGCCTACACACACTTGTCTTTCGTCTGTGTCCTGCCAACATGATTGTCGGTATGTGATCTATATTATTGTGTCCTCCTGTGTTCACATCAAGTAGTGCTTCAGTTCCATCATCTTCTTGTCCATCCAACCTTCTCCAAAGGTGTCGGTATTACAACATCAGCAGCTCGCGAGGTCGACATGGTAGAGTGTGATGAAGGCGGTGAGCTTGATAGCGAGAATTCGCTGACTGCCTGCTCTCTTTCCCTTCGTTTCTAAAGATCGAACTATTTTGTTTTAAGGACCAGAGAACTAGTTCCCTTAGCTTTGCTCCTTGGAGACGCATCTGACGACTTGCGTTTGGCATTTGAGCTTCGGGTGAAATGTTCTCCCCTTTATAGTTGAATCCCATGGGTAATGAGTTTGCTGAGGCAGGCAGTAAGCAGAGAGAAACAGAAGTGTATGAGAGAAATAAATAGAAAGAAAAAGTATAGAATGAAGAGGAAGAAAAGATGGGAGAGCTGGAAAGAGAGAGAGAGGTGGAAGCAGAAAAGAAAGGTTTGAGTCATCTAAGATGATGTTTGTCCCCACCTTTGCCAGACTATAGTTGTGGCATAAAATTTAGGAAGCATTTTATAAAACTATAATTTTATAAACATTTATTAATATAAAGAAGATAAAAGTCGGAGGGTGGGGACATTTTCTCCCTTGACTTAACCGACAGCCACTGCAGACAGATGAACCTGCAGAAGATTTAATGGTTATGGCGCTTTGCGTGGAAAGGACTTTTTTAAAAAAAAAGTTGGTGTGTGAGGAGAGAGGGATGCTCCTGAGTAGGTGGCGTAGGCAGCGGTCTAGTGAATCGAAGATGAACTTCGGCTGCGCGTCACGTGACAATCAAACGCCCCTCCGCGCCGAGAAATGGGCTTATAATCGTGATGTGCGCCAGTTACTTCCCTTTCAATATCTGTGGCGCACGTTTGCTCTCGACAAAATTCAGTTACAGAGGCTGCGAACATCCCAGCATTAAAGTAATTCGTCAGGAAGAGAGCAACGTACTCTTCTAATGTTCGTGTTGTCGCCATTTAACGCAGAGAGCTCCCAAATGAGTCGATTATAACCTCCCCGCAAGAGAGGGACCATACGGACGAGAGAGTGTGCAGCAAGGGAGACGACCGAAGCGTGGAGGGTAATTTGGAAGCAATTGACTGGTGCTTGATTTGATAATAAGAGCGCTCGATAAAACCCAGCACTTCGTTTTCTTTTGAATGTCTTGGTCTTATTATCAGGATCGAAGCCATCAGTGGCCAAAACAATTAGATTATCATTATCATGCTTGCCTTAAGAAAATTTGCAGAAAGAACGCAAACACGTGCACCCAGAAAATAAACGAAGATATTAAATGCCCTGGTAATAATAACAAAAATGACTAATGTGCACATGATGCATGCTAATTCGCGGCTAATATAAATACGGTATCACTTGAATATTGCAGATACCCTTAAGTGTACAAAATCACGCCATGTTGGCAGTCACTTTGATATCATACCGACCCTGCTGATGCTCGGTTCACACATGCATACACACCTGAACACAAGCACACACATAAACCCACACATGCATACACACTGTCAAACACATGCACATATCTTGACCCACGAGCCCGCTTTGACACACACCCACACACAAACATAATTCACTCACGAACATCATGGCCATCTCACACACAATCACGCAAAGAACTAAGATAATTAGATAATAAAAGACAATCCACTTGAAGATAATAAGGTATAAAAACAATCATGTAGAATTATTGAAGCCCGAATTTAAAACATTTTCAAAAGCTTCTGAATACAGATTACACGACATCACGATAGGACATAAAGAACTGCTAAGGATGTTCAGAACATGGACATTGCCTGTAATTTTCAATACGCCTGTAATGTGCCCCTCCTCCACGTTCTATTCATGTTTCTCTTGGACAGAAGCTGTGTAGAAGCTGCAGTAAATATCTCGGCAAACTTGCAGGGTCTTCAGACTTCACTAACCCCCCGGGCACGGTTCACGTCCATGTAAAGACGGACCTCCGCCACCATTGATCGACTGGAGAGACTGGGGAATGGCGTTGAAAGGTTGAGGACGCCAGCTTCAATGGGAGATGGGTGAATGGGTGTGGGGAAGAAGGCAAAGGTTGAGCAGGGGAAGGCAGTCTGCACGTGGGAGTAATTTGCTCTTGATGCAGCAGATCTTGCTGGCTGTCGGCAGACCGTTCACCGCCCTGGTGGGCTTGTGGCGGTCGGCGTAATCGTCATCGATCACCTCCACGATGACATCTTGTCTCTTGTCCTACCCCTCAAGGCCTACCGGCCATGTCCTCAGAATAGGCTACCCTTGGCAATCATTCTAAGTGGTCGACTCGTCGGTCATCGATTCGTACATGGGGTTGTTGTAGTTTATGACATCGGCACACAACCTAACAACGAAGTTGAAAATTGTGACCAGTGTTGTCCAGCGATAAGTTCTCAATGTTGAAAAACATTCTCCGTTTTTATTTTGTGATCATGTCTTGGAGAGGTCAGCATAGAGAGACCACAGAGACCGACTCGGATGATAGGGAGCTAGTTTGTAAAACAAATCACACAGGTTTTGAAATTCTGATTTCGATTCTTCGTGATCAACTCGCTAGAAAATGTTCTTTTGTCAGACCACGTGATCATTGACCGACATTTCAGGCCAATAATTTTCCCTCAAAGCTTTCTTCCGTTCAGCGAAGCGACAACCTCCTCCTACCATCTTCCAGGGGGCAAATTGAGTGGAAGCACTTCAGGCTGTTTGTGGTCAATCTTTCATGGAGGCTCTTAGGTCTGACTTCGTGAGAGACTTTTACCCCAACTTATTTCAAGTGTGTTTCATGCATCTGTCGCTGAATGCTTAGATTGTTTTGAGTTTGAGGTGCTCGGGGTGTAAAATTGTATCTTAAGTGACCCTTGCTACATATTCTGTAAAATATTTGATTTTTTTTATATAAAAACTGTGGGAGATGCATTTCCAGAAAGCCCTTTGAGTTACATATTTAGATATGTAGTTCCACTGAGCCATGTGAGAGAAATGTTCCTTCAACCATGTGACCTGTGGTTTGCTCCTGTTTTAATAGCGGTTACTGATTCGGCTGCGAAACTTTCCAATTGCATTTTGTGAGTTTTTTTTCTGTCATGTTATTGACAAAGTACTTGTCTACTCGTGGTTAGAGGTGGGTTTTTTTCGAGGGAAATCCATTTTTACCTTTCTATTGCTTGTTTACATCTCTTTTCCCACCTCTAAAATTCAATCGGAAAATTCAAATCCTCAATCAATCAAATGCTACTATTTTGGTTTTCTGACTCTCTCATTTGTTTAGCGGGAAGAATGGATGAACCGGACCGTTTCCAAGTGAAAAGTGTGGGTGGTCTTTGCTGGTTTGTCTTTTACCTACCTTACACCCTTCCCGCTCCAACTACACAACTACCCACACACTCACTCACCAACAGTTGCCTCGTCCCTCACTCTCGTGAGCTGTCACATCCACATGAGCTACACACACAATCATACAAGAAGTACACACTCAATTATACAAAAAGTACATAATCAATTATATAAGAGCTATACATGCAATGAAGAGGTAGAGACGAACTTTGTTTGCCCTGTGTGTGTGTGTGTCATAGAAGGGTGACAAGAGGTTAACTAATTAGCACGGCGTCTGTGGCCTGGCCGCAACTATTAAATGAAAAAACAAAAGGTTTTTCTGTTTTTTTTTTTTTTTTTTTTTGAGAAATCTGGAAGAGAAAAGGGGGAGATAATACAGTTAACCGCCACCGGCCAGCTCTTCACTTCCCAAGTAGACGAGACACGGCAAGTGTGGAGGCTTCGACTTCCAAGTGAGGTGCGGAAATCACTTATTGTTTTAAACTGGATATTTTTTGTAACATTTGATTTTCTGTTGTATTCTTATGTAGATATTTATAAGTAATATTTTTCGTTGTAACCGTCACAAGCGCAGTTTTTACCTTGAGTATTTATCCTGGAGTATTTGGTCCTAGGAAAGTTGTGATCACTCGTCCCCAAGAGACAGATGTGCCAGTGTATCGTCAGCAACCCTAGAGACGGCGTCTGTGTTCAGATATTCTAGAATATTGATATATCTCGAGTCCAGTGGAACATCAGTCCTCAGTGAAATGAATAGTATAATTCAGGGCTTCTGCTTACGCAAAAAATTGCGTACAGTACGCATTAAAAGTTCGGAGGACCCCTCCAATTTTCGTCAATGGGGTCCCCTTCAAATTTGGGCAAAGAACAGGGACCCCTTAAAAATCTGAAGAAGGGGTCCCTGGGACCCCAAAGAATTTAGTCTTAGCAGAAGCCCTGATAATGGATTACAATCTCAAGTGTGAACAGTATTAACAAGGACTTTGAGTCTTAGTATTATTCGGGCTATCTGACTAAAAAGAAACTTTTTATTAGGATAATTAGTATAATGTTGATAATTAGAGCTGTTGAATAATCAGTAACTTTCTGAATGTGAATCAAGAATTAGTATTGTTTTGAACAATTCTAGTATATTTTTACTATACAAAATTAAAAATAATAAATTAAGTTGTTCTGTTTACAATTGAGATAAAATGAACGATTAAATGTCCAGGCGACTGCGTGAGTGTGAGCGTCTGTCACTGTGACAAATACGAAGTGAACGGAAAGAGACAAATTTAATCAAAAAAGAAGGGAAAAAGGTTCTTTGAGAAAAGGAAGAAAGACGAACAGAATATTTTGTCATACAAGTACCTCCCTCTCACTTCTCCCTCTTCTCTCTCTCCAAAAAAAAAAAAACCACCCCAAACCAAGTAAACATCGTTTGCATAACTGTTTGTCCAGTTCGCATAAAGTCAATCAGCAGGAGACAAAGTTTTGCATAAAGTTATTCAGTAGACACACAGCAACAGTGTGTGAAGGGAGAGAAGGTGAGTGTTGGAGGATCGGCACACTATGTCCGCTCTGGAGAGTCTTGTGTGGAGCGAGCCCAGCGCCATCACGTGTTCTCTATTTTTCGAGGTCCAACGTGTGGCGAGGAAATTAATTCTGCGACTGCTCTCGTGTTTCCATCCTTCTCGCCATCTCCAGCGGTGGAACAGGAGGGTATGGAGAGCTTGGGGGGCAGAGAGAGGAGGAGCAGACAGAGTGAGATAGAGGAAGACGGAAAGATAAAGGGGGCACAGGGGAAAGAAGAGAGGGGGAAGGGGGGATGCGAAGGAAGATATGTTGGAGTAGGGGAGAGAACCGGTTACATTCTCATACACACACAACTACGCAAGTATAGAACAAAATATAGAATATTTAAATTCTCTCGAGTATGGCGATATTGCTAGGAACTATTTGAGACGAAGAACCTTTCATTAGTGCCCTCGTGCAGTGGACATGTCGAGAGGCGCCCGACTACAGGTTTGTGGATGTTTGCAGGTTGTGGATGTCTGTAATAAAGATCTGCCGACAGGTTCCTTGCTTTCTGCCGCTCCTCGTCCTGCCATTTGCTGGCAGTTCGCTCCCTTGTGGGCCCCCATCCTGCTGAATGGAAGCAACAGCAGGCAGGGATGGGTGCGAACAACTCAGAACAGGTAGGGAGAAGGTTGGGGATACCAAACATGTAGAGGACAGAGACATGGAGAAATACATTTTGAAATGTTTGATAGAGACCAATGGATAAAGAGAGGCAGACAGACAGAAGAACACATTTAATGGACTCATTCGCGAAGAGAGGGTGAAATTACCCGTGAGCAAAATGAGAAAATCAAGGGAAAAAAACGAAATACTGTCCAAACCCCAGTGGATACTCCTTTATCACCAGGATATCTTTACCACTTATTTATATCTACCGTCCCATGGATAAAGCCACACCCGAGGAGTATGGACAACACTTTATAACCACGGACACAAGAAGCGTCCCTTTGAGCAGAGGTGCGATTACCTTCGTTTCATGAATACGACCCTACATCATAATACCCTACAGGTCCCTTCGTAGAGGCTACATCCCTGATCTTTTTCGATGGAGACTCTACCGATAATTTTTCATTTCAAACATGTCTTCGGAAATAAGCGTATATCACAAAATAAAGAGCGAAGTGTTTGGTGTCGGGTACCAGATTGAATAAAACCTGCAGGGATTTGCATACCCTGAAAAGTCCTGATTTTCGGACAATTTACTTGCAATTTCCTGAGATCAAATTACCAGGTATCCAATGAAAACAGAATAAAACTAAAAAGATGTTGACGTGTTATTTGTATTGATAATAACATGCATGCAATAGATGTAATGTGATTTAACTGACCCCTGTGGAGCAAGCTATAATCGTTCTCACCTAACACTAAGCGTCCTCTGGAGAAATTTATATTATTTGTTTAGTCTTATTTTTGGATGTATTTAATGATTCCCTCCCACCTTTATATTTCTCACCACAAATGATGTGAGCGCGCAAGTGTGTGTGTGTGTGCCCACGCACATATCTATATATACACCTATACCTTTACTTTGTAGTATAAACATAAGCTCGGTCAAAGGGTATCGATGTGGATCTCACATGCTTTTGCCGTTGTCAGCAGAATGTAAACTGTAGCTTCGTGTGTCCGTCTCCTTTCCGAATGTATCTGTCTATTTTAGAAGGCGAACGGGACCCTGGTGGCCCTTGTGAGTGTGGAAAAGACATTGGAATGCTCGTAGTGCCGGTCCCAGAAGTACACACGGATGTTACAGCCGCTCATATTCCTCCCCCTTTGGCAGAGTTACGAACCTTTCCTCTGGCAGAGTTACGAACCTTGCCTTTCTTACTCCTTGGCATAAGTGCAATAAATCCTTTAATAGCATCTAGGCCTCCATATTTTATCCAAGGACTTGTTGACTGTTTAATGTGTAAACATCGCGCTTAGTAAACAGGATGCAACCATTGCATGTTTTTCTTGACACACAAATGTATATCGCTCTGTTTTTCTCTTTGGCAATCGAACAGAAACTTGTATGGGTGGTGTCATTATTTTTGTAAAGTGTAGGCAGGTGGAATTTCCCCCGAGACATTCAAACTACCACGGAATAAAACATTGAATCATTGTAACATTTACACCTGCATGCATTTTATACAGACACACGCACGCACATATACCCACACCCATGCACGAAGACATGCAAACACACAGCAGTTAACCACAAACAATCATATAAATAAACACATGAATAAACTTCAATAAACAAATCACTGTCAATAACTCAAACATAACAACACCATTACAAGAGAGAAGTACAAGGAGAAAGAAATATACAGATTCACGGATAGAGAGGGGGTGGGGAATGGGTTTGAGGGTATTGTACATGCTGAGTGCTGGGGAGGCCAGAAGCTTCTGGAAGTGCTGCAGGAAGCTAATGACGCCAACGTGCTGCGCGCGCATTCACGGAGGAACGCCTTGATCACGCCCGGGCCAACAAACAAACCACGGGGCGGCACGTACGCCACACTCCGCCATGTTGTGGTCGGCCTCGTCGGGTGCAGATGCCACGATGATTTTATGCAAATTTCCACGAGCGGTTCATGCAGTCTGACACCCTTGCTTTACGGGGTTTCACACCTCTTTTCCACACTCCTCGCCCTGTTCGTGTCGGCTAAATGCACCGATGGCAAAGGGTGGTCCCTGGGTGTGTTCATTCAACCCTCCCTGCTTTTCACCTCCCCCTCTTCCATTAGATGCTGTCGTCAAGCAGTTAGAGAGAAATGATGATCCACTTCACAGATCATTAGAAATGTTATGCATGGTACTTGAGCACACACACACATACATGCCCACACTCTGATTTCGTCATCATGTGTTCGTTGTCGATGTTGTCCACGAAATTCGTGTGGTTGTTGGTCTCTGTTGCATGGGGTCCTCTCGCAATACCAGAAATCAAACAGCTATTCTACATGCGTTTGCATTAATATACAACGGAGGTAGGAAGTGGGGATGGTGGGGACAGAGGCAAGGTATCTGTATGTATGCAAGAATGCGTTCTATTTAGATGCGCTGGCTCCGGCGGGAGAGACCTTTGACCTTTTAAGGTGAGAAAATAATGGGAGATAGTACGGTGGTGACGATGAATTAATTTGTGAGATAATTATTACATACTCTGAGCTAGTAATTCATTGAAATACTTAAAGCTGGTGAAGTGATGGCGTACGACTGTTGCTGTTGAGATGATGACTTTAAATAAAGCGAGGCTAAAGGTAAAAGGTCAATGTGGTCTCATGACCTAACAGTATTTGGAGAGTAGGGTGATATAGACCCCACTTATCTCAGAGCTAGCATTTTGTGATGTTGGTCTCCATCTTCCCTCCCTGGCCTACTGATCCTTCCCACCACTCTTAGTAGTCTGGCACCAGTTCCAGAGCTGGGTCAATTGGATGGGGACGTGACACAAGTATCGAACCGTCTATGTGCGCACCTTTGGGTTCAGACGTCCGAGGTTGAACCACTAAGCTATCTGGACTCCATCACGAGTGACGCGAGGTCATGTGATCATGGATGTGTGTATATAGGTGGACTGCTGTCTGTCTGCCGAGACCAACGCTTAGCCTCTTGCGAAGTTCTCAGCTGTTAGTCTCGGCGAGCCTAAACAATGAATGTGACTAAACCGGAAGCTGTGTAGTCTCATGCCTCGTTTTAGTAGTTAAAATATTATGTAGTTATGTCCTTAACTGCTTTTCCTCGAGTTTGTACCTGGCTTGACCTTTGCTCTTGCCATGTATTGCCATGTGTTGCCCAAGGTTTGATTCTGCTTTTGCATGAAGTTTATACCTTCCTTTGCCTCTTCAGACTCGGAGTGTGCCAAGAGAACTTCTGTCATTTGTTGTAACAGCAATAAGTCACTGCGATGTGTGTGTCTATTTGTGTCTCTGCTCTCTTACTTTCTTTTTTAGCTGTGGAGTCTTTTGGAATATGAAGACCTTTAACGACAGGCCAGTGATACTGAATTAGAAAGAAGAAAAAAAAAAAAGAAGAAAACTTAATGAAATGAGCGCCAAGTTTCTAAATTAAAGGTTACATGATCCCGTTTCGAGCATTTCTGGACTGAATTCAAACTAATTAATGTCTACCAGGTGAAAGGGTCTATGAGTGTCAGATAAACTGAAAAACTAGCTGAAGCTTGCAGCTGTTGAAGAACCCTTCCCGCTTAGCACCAGGAGAAAAGGATAATTTGAGACCTCCACATTTCACCAATGTCGTTTTTCTGCTTCATCAGAAACCCTCCCCACGCCCCCTGAATACCACCCTCCTCCCTGAACCTCCTTGTAATCATCTTCAAGCCACAACATGGGCGCCCCTCCTTCAAAAATGTGTTGGCAGTCGCAAAGTTTTTCGTGTTTATCTTGCTGTTAGGAAAACGGTTATGGCCGTGGTAAGAGTTCATTTGGGAAGTGTTAGGGTCACGTGATGGTTCGATCTATAGAGGTATGTAGTGTATAGAAGAGAGTAATGTACAGAAGTATGTAATGTACATTTGCATGTAGAAGTCACCTGTACCACATCTCCTAACACCCATGATATTACATCTTCTGTATCTTCTCTCCAACATTAATTCATCTGCTGTAGTCTTTCTTAAACACTTGCGCAGTTCTTGGTCCTCGTTCACTTATAACTACCAAATGATGCAAGTTAGTATTCTTTGAAGGTTGGAATATGTAAGTAAACAAATACACATCCCAATCTTTTTACTGCTGATGTCTATGTGTAAGAGAGAGGATGTTAAGCCATGTTTGTTGCGGTTTCATTCGACATATATATTTATTTCACATGCCGAAAATCGTAATATCTATTTGAGTGTTGGTATTGAATATTTATTTTATTTGTATTAATATATCTGCAAGTTATTAAAAATCTTTTTTCACAGAATTACATAATGGTATAGACAAAATACCAAAAAAAAAAACCAGAGAAAAAAAGTTGTTAAAACACACACATATATTTATTAGAAAGAAAGGGGGAGGGAGAAAAAAGTAGGGCAGATAAAAAGCCAGAGAAAGAGGAGGTAATGGAGAAAGTTGAAAAAAATAACCCAGGGTGTAAATTGCATGCATTTACTCAGGATTTTGGGTCTAAACGACCTAAGCTCCAAAGTTTTCATCTCCGCAGGTGGTTTCACCATCACCTGCGAATATTTCTGATCATTTTTGTTATTTTATTGAAGTCTGACGTCAGTGGGTTTTTTTCCCCAAGTGAAGTCGTCTCATGGTAACAACTGCTTTAACGCACGAGGAACATGCAAGACCATTAAATTTTTTTTAAAGTTAGTAAAAAGTTGAATATTATGGCTTTCCAGTGGTACAAAAAACAAACATGATTGCCGTTTTGAGTGAGTGGAGCCTGTTAAATGTTTCAGCAGTCGCCAAACCAAGCGATCGTCAAGTACTTGTAAGGCAGCGAGGATAAAGATGGTAGTAGATGGTAGTAAGTATAGTAAGTATAAGAACTGTGATGTTGTCGGTCAGTTGTACATCAGTCACACTTAACGTGAAGAAGTCAGAGGTCATGCTCTAGCGAGAGACACTGTGGCGGCGTGTGATGCTGTACTTGTTGCGACCTTTGTTGTCTGTTGATGTTTTGGGGAGAGGGGGTTGTGTTGAGATGCTGCCAAGATGTGCCACTGGCTGATACTGAACCCAGATAGACACCCATGCTCTGAAATAGCAGCTCAAGAAACCTCTTATGCTCACACCGAGTTTTAAAGGCTAAAATAAATTAACTTTCAGGTTATTCCAGTTTAGTTCTTATCACTTGTACCGAGGGCGTGCAGACTTGATTATAGAGTAGTTTCCCAAATTGTAGAAGTGTCTGACAAGTGAAATAAGATCATTATCTTCAGAACTATAAGTAATGTTGCTATTAGTGATTCCAATTTATTTCAAGAATCTCAGGCAAAATAGCAATTTGGTTAGTTCCAAGAGAAGAAATTATCATACGGATTCAAAGCATTAATTCGCTTTGGATATTTTTGAGTATCTAGTGGCAGCATACGCAATGAGGAATTTATTTTTACTTTAACTTTGTTTGATCATGAGTCCTGTGAAAATTATCTTCTACAAGATGAAATGTATCAATAAAATGATGTTTGAGCCAATACAGGAGAAAAATAGAGACCAGAGTGAGAAAACATCCTTCATGGTTTAATATTTCTGTTTTGGTTTGAAACCTTACCAGTCACTGTGTGGGAAAGTGGCTGCTGAAGCAGAGAATGGTAGACTGGGAAAGCAGAAAAAATCTGATTTTAAGAATTTTTGTTTTAAAATTTTGTAGTTATTGCATTGAGATGGGTGGCGAATACGCCGAAAAGTGGTGAATAAACATACGCCATGATCAAAGTTTATGTTGTCATTTTAAAATTAATTCGTAAGCTTTATAACCTTCTCTTTGTATATGGAATCAGCATTTCCTTATCTTCCTCAAAGTAAAGAGACAGAAGCAGGACTGGCCTCACTATTCGGTCACCAAGATCACACTAAGGACATTTTGATAAAAAAGAGTTTATCTTGTTCTTCAGTGCACACATGGAGTCACATTTTATGGCATATTTACAAACATGCAGCCGCAATTGTAAGGTCGGTTCTCCACTCCTCTCCTCAACAGGGTAGGAAGGAACTCCAATAACTCGGTCTTTAAGTTGGAAACAGGCAAACATGCTGCAAACATTTAAAAAAAAACTTTGCAATGTTTAGGTTTGGCGGAAGCGTCCGTGTTTTTCAGTTGAGAGGCTTGAAGTAAACAACAAGGCATAGATGTCTGTGGTCTCTCGCTTAAAGAAGTATGTGTGAACAAGAGGATGGAGCGAGATAAAGAGAGAGGGATGGAGAAGATAGCAAAGTGGAGAGAGAAGAAAAGGACAACGAGGGTGCCGCATCTTCAGAACAAAAAATTCATATTTAGAACTATACTGTCTGGTTCAAACCTCCAAGATGTATTTTCCCTTCAAGTCTTGTTGCTGTCAGAGAGCGTATTTTGACTCTTTTTAACTGTTAAATTACTGGGAGAGTTCTCCTTCACCTTCACACGGGGTCAGCGCCACCTGCAGGCGAACGAAGGCAACGGCTGCTGCACGTCCCTCCAGGAACTGGCGATAACCTGGCCGCCCTGCTTGTGCTAAACAAATTACAGCAAGTCTGCATCTGTGAACAGAGTCAGTGAAAGAAAAAAAGTGTTACACGTAACACTTCCAGAAAGCCAGACATAACTGTCGAAATCAACAGAGAGAGAGAACAACGTACACTACATGTGTATGTACAAAGACAGTATTTTGATGTTAGTAGCAACAGTCTATGCATGAACGGTAGTTTTATGGCAGGACATGTACCTTGGGCACCGTTTCCAGACATTATGTTTGTGCTTGCGCCGAGTTAGCGACTGCATCCTCGCAACCTTGCTCACCTTGCTCACCTTGCTCACCTTGCTTACCTTGCTCAGGTGCGACATACAAAGACACGTGACACGTGCCTGGGGGAGGAGCTCACCATCATCCTGTTTATATTTGCGACGATTCCTTTCTCATTGTGCCATGGGACAAGGATTAAGGATGGTTCCACAAGAATTGTACTAGTGGTAATAATGATGATGATGGCTTGTATGTCCAATGAAGCTTACGAATGTTGACACAAGATACACGGACGTACGAAAACACACATACACACATATGATTAAATAGGAATGAAAAATCGCTTATTAAATATTAATATGGTACATATACTCTGACGGAAGATACAACCTGAACATTTTTCTATTTCAACTTAATCTTAAACAATTTAAATATTTATTCTTTTTCATTATGACTTGGCTTGTTAGCACACGATGTGTTCAGACATCTGTCACTCTGAGACCAGGTGACTAATCTCAAGCAAGCAACTAAAGTGTTCGTATTTTGTTAGTAGCTTCGTGATCCGTTTGGAATCTAACTTCTAACGACTTCTTGTGCATCCGTATCTTTAACACTTCTTTGCTGCCGCTAGTCTGTTGAAGCTCATGCCAACTCTGTGTAGAACTTGCTTTCATCTTTACTGAGATCATGAAATCCTCACGGCAGAGAAATTTGCAAGAGGCCATATCTACGCAAAGTCTCTTAATTTTTTTTTTTTCTGCTCACACCCGCATCTGCCCACATTTTCACTTTACTTCACTGCCCGCAGTGATTCCGACAAACATGATCAGACTTCACACCCAAGGGTCGTGAGGAAGTGGAGCTGGTCCCGTATACGATCCTTACAAAGGACAGATAATATTTATCTAAGGTCGCTTAGGAGGCAACAAAATAAAAAAAGCTGTCGGGGCAGAAATAAAGACCGAAAAAATCTTCAAAGAAGAGGATAGAGAGGAAAGAACACACTCAATGACTCGGTTGGAAGGTAGCTTAATTTAATAGAAAAAAAACTAAAAATATGAGAACTTTTGTACAATGATGACGTCACGGTTTGACATCGTATTGTGGTGGTCGTCTGCCCTTATCTCAACTATAACACGGATTTAACTACGTATGGCAATAAATAAAAATGAACAATGTCACATTCAGCCACCCAACAAACACCACCTGGATGTGACGTACCTCTCGACTCCAGATGTTCTCATCTCCTTTCTACCTGTCACAGGTAGCCCAAGTTCTGGTGGAGTGGACAAGGATTACTCCCCTGTTTGAGGATTGTAAATCCTGCCTGTCAGGTGCGAGAGAACCCTCAGGTGTTATTGTCTAGCAGTCAGGTGTACCAGTCGAGACAACCCCGATATCATTACCACCGGTACACACGTCTCTGTTACCTAGGTAAGTGGCCTCTGGCTTGTCGACAAATCCAGGCTCGACCCTAATTAATGGTGATTTTATGCCCTACTTAAAGTTAACCCAGTACAGGGTATCTTGCACTGAGCTGTACCCAATCATTATGAAAAAAAAAATGCGTGCACTACAAATCCCTTAAACCTCTTACAAGACAAACAAGTCAACTTTGAAAGTGTTTTCGTGTGAACGGGGACAGACTTCCTCAGTTTAAAAAAATAATTATCTTGTACTGAATACAACCCAGATCCAATAATCAAAAATGACTATACGCTAATTCGGATTAGTTCATCAAACCTTAGCTCAGCCATAAAATTTTTTCATTACTTCTTAAAGACTCAATTATATGTCAGAGGTTTCAGGACAAAAAGTTTTAAATTAAAATGATTTCTTGCAACTCAGCACAAACAAGTTAAGCAAAGAAATAAATTTCAAACTTGCTATTCGGCATCAGACATTTAATTTATCATTAGAGGTTGAATTTCCTTTTCTCTGCATCTTTTGAGTGGAGAGAGAGAGAGAAAGTGGAGTTTGTTGTCAAGACTCAAGACGGTGGTAGCCCCCTCGGATGTCTGGCCTGCCTCAGCCACAAAAGCCAGACTGTCTAACTCGCTGATAAACTCCTATCAAAGACAAAGTCCGTCTGTCAGGTCTGAGCATCAGGAACAGGAACTGCTGAAAGTAAGATGGCGGTGCCGCCACTAGAGGCGCTGGCTGACTGCCAACCCACAGAGACACGTGAAAAAAGAAGGATGAAAAAAAAAATCAAGACAAAAAAAAATCTCTCAGCTTCTGTGGGTCGACACAGCCATGCCAGACGCCCGTCAGCCGGGACAGAAAGGATTTGTTTCGGAAGGAAGAGAAAATTCCAGACCAGCACCTTTCGGTAGTTTTCAGTTTACAGCGGATCTCTATCAGCGAACATTAACTAGACTGGGTGGGTGGGTGAGTTGGAATTTATTGTTATTTAAATGGTTTCTTGCTCAAATGCTGCATCTTACTACGGTTTGCTCGTTCTGCTGTCACACGCACACTCTACAAACTGCTTCTGGACGAGATAAAGCACCGACACAATAAGAAATTAAAAATTAATGAATGTCAAAAGAAAATCTTAGTCAAAACATAAAATTGTTACTTTATAATCGACGTCTAGATACATTTAAGTCACAATTTTCCCCTATAATGCTAAAAAAAAAGTCTCTAGCAATAACAGTGTCAACAAAGTTTCTAAAGCCCTGAGTGTTCGATACCAAACCACTAGTTCTCTGACAGTTTCACACGAGTTTTATCAACTTGGTCTAACAATCAACGGCCTCCAGGCCAGACAGGTTTTTTTCTGGCAGACAAAATACGGCTGGAGGGGTGCTTATGATCAAGCGCTTGATGCTCGTGTTGATGTTGCGGGTAATCGTCCGATAATTACAAAGTAATCCTGGCCTCAGACTGGCCAAGCTCATGGGCTACATGTCCGTAGTCGACAGTCATCTCAATCAATCGTCTATCAGTTATCGAGTCGTCTGTATGATAGCCAGAGCCGTGGAAACACGCTCACAGAAAGTTCTAGATGAAATGAATAAGTGTGGTGAGATCATGTTCATCAGCAGAAACAGTAGTTTTGAAAATGGTGGAAAGGAAAAGCAAAGGACTAAATTTCTACATAATACAATTAATTTAGAATTCGCAAGGAATAAACACATATCCACGGTAGAATGGATATGTATATACCTGAAATTTCCCGAAACATATATACACACCCCTTTAGCACATCATTCTCACTTGCTCTCTCTCTCATACACACGTCTCGAAGCTGCATTATCTTGCAATGGACATGCGCAGACGTAAGCGGAAACCCACTCCAAAACGACTGAAAATATCAACCCCGATGGCTTTGTCCTTCGCTTCTGGGCAAAGACCTGCGGGACGTTCCAACGGAACCTGACGTTGAAGGCAAAGGGGAAGCCATCCCCGCTTATAGGTGTCCAGTTCATTCCCCGCACCCTGAACATGTTCCCCCATGAAGACGAATCGCTTTCAGAGCCAAATGTAAAATACGGTGAGCAGTCGTGCACGCTGCACGTGTCGTTTATACAGCACTCAATCACAGCCGCGGGCACCCGAGTTGAAAGCAAGTCTGCAGACACCTTCCCTGACTTATTGCTGGCTCTCGAGGTGGCAAAAGTGTTAATGGTTAAACACTGTACCCTCGGCTTTAATGCTGTTCAGAATATCTGGTTATCCGGAAAGTCACGTGCTATGGGAATTGCCGCGCCAATACGGAGTGACATGGAGCCGTTGGCAAAGTTTTAAAGTGTTAAATATGACCAGCCTCTAATGCACACAGGGGTGAACCTGGGCATTCAACCAAACTTCGCTCCTACATGCAGTATGGGAAAAAGATTTTTATTTTGTTTTGGTGGAAGAATAGTTCCATGACCTTTCTTCTCTCAGCGGGATCACCACGCATGCGTTCCCATGCCTAGTCCATTCATTTAATTATGATGCATTCTTGTCAACGTGCCAGTCTGTCTGCCGAGCACACTTTTACCTGCAAACTTACCTTCCTGTTTGTATCCCCTATTTGCCAATGCTGAACTAGAACGGTTATACTCACGATGAAGACAAGAGTCAGACAGAGAAAACAGAATAAAATATATTAATGTAGAGGAACTCGCAGGAAATAAATCAGCAGATGATGGCAGTGAACTCTTTTCCCTGCACCCAGCTGGGTTTTTTTTTCTTACCCGGGAGGCAAAGTTACAAACTGCATTTTGGACACCGATGAGGGACATTTTTCTTCCAGAAACCGTTTCACCATTTCCTGTGATTTCCTGCTGGCTGCGAGCCAGTGAAAGCTATTTATCCTAATTGCACACAGTTGCTTCCTCCAGTCCCTTTGGAGCTTATCTCTTCATGTTGCTGGAGTTTACTTTGTGCCACTACCCTCTTCCCCGCTGCACCGCCATGAACACCACCACCACCACCACCACCCAAACACAATCTGTCTTACTCTCAGAAAAAAATTCTCCTAGTTTCAAAAATTAATGAATAAGCAGATTGTGTAAACTTAATTCTATGTGCAAGTGTCGAGTGGAGTGCACAGCAGGGTTAGTGAGAGAGAGAAGGAGAGATTTTGTGTATATGAATGTATTGTCGGATGGACGCTATGTGCGTGTTTGTGAGTGTGTGTGTGTCCGCGCGTGCATGCAAACATCACACAACTTTCGAGACCAGACTGGACCCGACCCTTTTCCACACCAGCAATTATTGGCTTTACAAGTGACAGCCACTTTGAAGCCACATTTTCTGATTCTGTCTCTGCACACAGAAACACATTTCTCTCGTCTTTCTCAACCGTCGGTCTCAGTGCGCATGTCTCACTGGCGTTGTGTAAGAGGTCAGAGGTCGACGGAGATCCCGCACGATAGCGGTGGACGGTCGGATCCATTGAAATGTCGAAGACTCGCTGGCTCCCGAGTTTTAATGGAATTGCCTGCGTCTCGTCCGCCGGCATGTCTGGAGTGGAGGGTAAAGGTCGGAATTAACTGTCCAGAAAGCAGGATTGGTCTTTGATCAATTACAGTTTGCATCACTGGATAACCAGCGAAAAGAAACAAGGAAACATGGCGATTTGTCAGGCTACTGCAGGTCATGTGTGGTAGACGTATGCAGAAAGTTTCTGATGATGCATTCAAGTCGGACGTTTGTTTGTTTGTTTGTTTTATTGTTTGTTTGTTTGCTTGCTTGCTTGCTTGCTTGCTTGCTTGCTTGTTTGTTTGTTTGTTTGATTGATTGCTTGTTTGTTTGTTTGTTTGTTTGTTTGTTTGTTTTTTGTGTATGTGATCCCAGACACATAGAAAGTATAGAGATGTCACGAATATCTATCCTACCTTCTCAACATAGGACCTCAGCCTTAAAACCTTGGCAATCAATGCTCATTCATGTAAGGCCAAGGTTTGTGACCTCTTCAATCATCGTCGGGTTTGATAAAGTTTGAACCCCACGAGCAAAGTGGACCCTCACATACTTCTCCATCGAGCCTTCTGAAGAAGAAAGTCAAAAGTTGTTCACTTTATTCGAAGTTGAAAAGTCTTCTTCTTCTTCCAGTTCTTCTGATACAAGAGTGACCAAGGGCACCAGAGTCAACGGACACCTCTGGTAACGGCGTGTCTGTCATCGACGTCATTAACGACCCTCGACTTCCGCCTTAGCCTCGCCTTGACCTGAACAAGTCCTTCACAACGCTCGTAAAGACTTGTGACTGTCAACGCCCGCTACTCACTTCTGCTTTCACCTTTGCGGCGGAAAGGAGTAAATAATCAGCAAAAGGAGGAACAGGGAAGTGACAGACTTACAGCCCTCTCCTTCTCTGAATCCTAATGGGTGAAGATGAAAGAGATCGTTTGTTCCTTCCTTTTCTTTACTCTGTTTTTTTTTCTCTCTCTCTCCTTCCTGATTCAAATATTTTTGTTTTTCCCCATTTTCTCTATTTCTAGCTGTACAGACATATCTATAAAACTTTATTTTGGAAGGGGTCGGGGGTGGAGATGGGTGGGGATAAAATATTTATCTGAAAGTCTATATTTCAATTTATAGATTTAATATGTTGATTCCAATTCGGCCAAAATTTTTTCCCCACCCATTAGGATTTTGGATGAAATCGTCTCTTTTAAACCGTTTTGATGTTATCATCTTTCCCTCCGGCTTAAGTTTCTAAACGTCTTAACGTTTGACCTCGGACTTTCTTTGAATGAAAGGTTTTATTAATCTCGCCGTTACAGGAGTGGTTCTTTCGAACGACCCACAGCAGGACCATCTTCAAAAGGAGCATCAATCCATCAGCGCCGTGGTGTACTTTGCTGGCCGCCAGTTACTAACATGTCAACGGCGAGGCTGGTGTACAGCTCCTGACCTGACCTCTTGCTCTCTACCTGTTGATAGCTGCAGGGTTCAAAACCCCATCTGTCACTTTTTATGACCCACACGAAGTGGACGACCGGGGTGCAGGAGAGGGAAAGGGGATACTATACGTACTCGTCCGTTGTAAATAGTAATAAAGATTCAAGAAACTATTTTATTCCCCTCACAGAAATATTTTATATGCATCTTGATGTAAGAAGTAGCAGCTACACCCAGAACTCGCCGTTAAGGAAAAATCTCTCCTTCCACTCACCTCAGTTCTTCCTGATGTATCATCACCAAACTTACCCTCCCGCATCTTCCTTTTCCGACTTTGTCCGCCCCTTTCCCACCCTTTTTTCGTCTGCCTCTGTCTTCCTGTCTTCTCATATGCTAATCGGAGGCGCGTGCCTGTTATCGCCTCTCGTTACAGTCTCCCGAGCGGGGCAGTTCCTGAAAACACGTGTGCATGCTCCCCTAACCGCAGGATGCTTTACCCTCCTGTGTCCCTCCATCTCTCTTTGTCTCTGAGCACTGGTGGAGGAGGATGTGAGCAGTATACACGTGTGTTCAAGTCGGGTGCACTGACATCATAGTCAGTCTAATGTACCCATGATGCCAGCTGGACTGAATGAACAAGAACCATCCGACCTCGGTTACTCTTACATCCTATTTGAAGAAAATGTCTACCGTGCCAGGTAGACGTGCATATGCTTTTTCTGGCACAATGCACCGCATTCATATCTTTACATAAACATCTTCCTAACGACGTAAAGATGCTCCATCCATCCTCCTTCTCTCTTGTTTTCTTTGTTCCTCTTTTTTTCTCTCTGTAAATTCTCCTTGGAAGTTTTCCGAGAGCTTATTTCTTATGCAGAAGAACGGTCCAGTGTTTGGGGGAAAGCGTGAGGCTGCAAGAGGATCTACTCCTAAGTGGCGGATTGTAATCGAGGAAAGATCGATAACTCTTACCGTCATGTAGGGGAGACAATCCTACAAGAGCTTTCAGTCGCCGTTCGCCGAGCCCGCCGTTGAAGGAGGATGGTACTCTAACATTCGCATCACCACTTACTAACTACTCACGTGAAAACTTACAAACAAGTTTCTGAACTTCTTGCTGACACAGGACAGGACTTATTTCCCATAAGCGCGACTGAATAAAAAAATGTAACTAAATATTTGAAAAAAAACGGTTTATGCTCTTGTTTGTTGATTCCGAACGTATTGATGAAAAACAGTTTTGGTGGTGGGGTAGGATAACCAGAACACATACCCGAAAGGTTTATTTGTTCTTTATCTCTTGTGTTCGTGTGTGCGCGCGCGTTCAGAAGAAGAAGTCTGAACTCTTAGCCTGAACACAATTTTAAGTTTCAAGGAGAAGGAACTGGATTGGACAAGTTGAGGTCAGCGGACTAACTTCAACACACGTAAAAGCCTTTCATTACTCAAATAATCGAATTATGCTCAGACCGACTCCCGCCATTGTCTCTGGGAGCCTCTGATGGCCTTTACAGGGAGAAAGATTTGCGGCTCTTGTCTGCCAGAAGTTCGCCTTCTCCCATCAGTGTGTAGGCTCAGAGTCTGGTGGCGCAGGCTGTTTCAAAATGGATTTATGGGTCTTTTTCAGTTAGAATGAAAAATTGCCGACTAGAAGAACCGTCATTTGTGAGTGTTAAACAGGGGAAAAGTGCCGGGCAAGCAGTCCCACTAGAGAGTTCGTAGCATGATGTCCAGAAGGACGCAGAGCCAGCAGAGTTTGGTACCAGACAATGGCAAGAACCCTAGGATAATATGTTTAGGGAATTATAAAACATGGACTATTACTACTTCGACGACAGCAATGACGACAATGACGATCATGACGGTGATGCGCATTTTCACATTCAAGGATGTGAAGCAGGATCCTGGCCATGAAAGGTCATCTTCCGGTCAGAGACTCGTTGAAATCGAACTCTCTGCGGTGACATCTGGCTTAGAATTCCATTGTCTCTACAGCTCTGTCCAAACGACAAGTGATGTCAAAGTTCTCTCACAGAGGTTATGGGTGATGTGGGGTGGGGCATGGAGGAAAGGCCCTCAGCACACGCAACATTGATCGGCTGACCTGCTGTCGTTTGATCAGACTCAGGTGTGCGTGTCAAGGTGTGATTATAACTGTACAAGTGTTATCAGCCTGCTTCTCAAGGGCTAGCTAAACTGCCTATGGTGTTGGAGAAAGATAATTGTCAATGGTAAACAGTAGAAAGAAAAAAGAGTAAACTAAGGACACACACGCACAGAGTGAATGTTTGTTGTTGTTGCTGCTGTCGCTACTTTGAGTGGTACTGAGGTTACCGTGCTGTATGAAGAGAAGATTCTAGAATAAGAAACACCAAAGCAAGCCATTTCGATCTGGGCAGGAGTTTCCTTTCTTTAATGACCTCGCGGATCCCTGTTACTGCTGTCCTTTAATCTTTTCCCTTGTGATTTATACAAGGGAGAATCTACAAAAGATATTGGGAAAACGTTTTTCACTACAGAGAACAAAGGCATGAGGACTTGTGCTTGCTGCACTTGACGGAGAGACACAGCTTCATGTCCACTGCACGTCACACACGAGATGAGCTGGCTTTGAGTTTGGCAAACGTCACTGGAGAAGCACAGCCTCTCGTCTGCTGCACGTCACTGGCGAGACAAAGTTCATGCCCTCGTTATGATGTCATTTGTTTCTAGTTTTATTTTAATGCCATTTTATTTTAATGCCATAATGGACTTATTTGCAACATAGACATTCCGGATAAGTGTCTGTGTTCGGCAGATCTTGACATAACAGTATTACAAACACCGACACAGGAGGTCAAAGTTGACAGTATGTGTCCAGTTTAAAAGCCCCTTATATCCGTGGAAAGGATGGGAAAAAACAATCTTCACCCAGCCATCACCTTATTCTCTGTTTGTTAATGTTTCATTTCTGGCATTTCCCAGGCCGAAGACCGACAATACGAAGGACCTCAGGATCAGCTTGTCCTTCTCACACAGGCAGACGATTAAAACGATCGTTTGTCTGTCTGGACGATAACCGAGAGTAGTAACCCTGGGGCTTGTTGGATGTGTCAAGTCCAAGATACTAGCTCGTCGATCGTAAAGTTCGAGAAATTAGTATACTTCAAAGATCTTTGCTAGATACCTTGATAAGTAGTAGACCGATAAGACTTCAAGTAGAAAGTCACCATCTTACTAGATCAAGGGAGATTACTTTAATGACAGGTTTAAAGCACCTACTGGTCATGTGGGATCAAGAGAAGATTCTGGTACAAAAAGAAATCATACTGGTTCATTTAATAAAGCATCCATTTCCTTACACACACATAACATTCAAAAAAGATTCAAGAAGATCATTAAAAACTCTATGGTCACGTGTACCTCGTGCCACAGTCAAGGACCTATACCTGGGCCCCTATACCTAGGACCAAGCCTGTCTACTATTTAACTCTGATTCATTGAAAATTTTTGTCTTAAAAGGTTTTGTTTACAGTTACCGTCACTCAGAACTATATTTTAAAAAAAACCACAAAATATGTGTGCTTATGTTATCTAAACTATGCAAACCGTCCTTTAAGATGTGTCCAATTTTTTTAAAAAAAATCCCGGTGTTTTTCTCTTGAGTCGTTCATCAGAGATAACAGGGAAAGGTTTATAGAAGATAAGAACTTTACAGAAAAAAGAAATTAAAGGTAATACTAACAGAAACAAACATTTTGGAATTTAAGTTCCTAATCTGTGGATGATAATGAGATTTTTGTGTACAGTGAAGTCTGGTCTTTAAAGGCTTCGTTGCATCTTTTGAAGAGAAAATGAGTAAATAGGGAAGTGGGAAGGGAGCTAAAGGGTGAGGGGGATCATAGGACGTAAGCACGCCGTAAATTCGCCGTAAATTCGCCGTAATCACTTGTGTCGAGCTGCGTGGCCATGGCAGGGTGCAGAATGGGAACGAGAGAAGGGGGCTACCTGATTCGATTTGGTTTTTTCCGAGATAGCATGAGTGGTCGACCGTTTCCACACTGATAATCGGGCTTGGAGCTAAATGAAAGACAGGTGAAGATTTAAGGGCTGTGCCGGGGTGGCGCCGATAGCCCAAGAGGATAGCGGGCAGCGTTTGATGAGGTCTGGTGCTCCAGGTGCTCAGCCGCCATCTTCACACGCTACAGGTGAAGTCAGCAAGGCGACGGTTGATAGAAGGTGTGGAAGTCATCGTGTGGGAGGTGGTAGGTAGGGGAGGGTGGAAGGATGCAGAAAACTACGAGAATCATGTTGCTCCAGCGGCACCGGGATTGTCTTTCCCCTTTCAATACTTTCCATTTTTCCGTGACGAAGAGAATGACAAATAAGACATCTCACCTGCGTGGCATCCTCTCAGCACGGGCCATTAAGTGATGACATGAGCACGACCAGTTTCATTAGCTTACGATGATATGATGGTGAAGCAGACAAGGCACTTTGCATACAAGGCTCCTGAAAGATGCGGAAAATCTTCCCATGCGCCATGCCAGAAGCAGTAGCATCAATGACAGGGTCTTTGTAGGCGCCTTTCTCAAAATGATAATGGTGGATGTCAGAATGACGAGCAGCAATCGCACCTTTGAATGAAATCTTACAGTTTGTACAGCTGCTGCTGTTTCCGGCCCTGCAACCATCATCCTGTAATACAATGTGCTGCCAACATGGCGGATTCCAGTCCGCAAGTCTGGTTCTGATGATACTGCAATCATCATGTCAGGTAGGTCTGACACCTGTACCGGTGCTTGTTGACATGCATCCTCAGATTCTAAACATCGATCGTTAAGCTGACAAATATTTATTCCCCCCGGGGGCAGCGCTAAAGGAAGTTCAACAAGACGTAGGTAATCCAGAGGTGAGGTCAGAGGTGAAGGTGAAGGTCACGACTGGGATGCCTTGAAGCAGCGAAGACCGACAGGGGGCAGTGGAGATGGCGGCTAATGGCTTCGGAAGTAAAAACTGTGATGATTGACACGATGCGGTCTGCAGGCTTAGATAACACAGTCGACAGGGGCCACGGGTGGGTGCTGGTGTCGGTGGGGGCAGTAGCCGGGGTCACGGTGGGGAATCTGGATGTGGGCGATAACACACACACTGAGGTGCTGTGCTGACGACCACGATAACATCTAAAGGAGCGAGTGAAGCAGATTCTTGGGAACTTGGTGGCGCCGTAGTCTCGATGGTAGTAGACCTTGTGGTGGTGGTACAGAGGTTGTGGTACCGCAGTAAACACAGTGGTACGGTGTTGAACATGGACAGAGTTTTAAAAAAAATAATAGAAAAAATATGCTATCCTGTCTATGAAGCTGTAGGGTAGAACCATTGTGAATACCAAAAGGTGTTTTGCAAGATAAAAGTACTCATCACTATGATAAAAAAAATTTTGATTTGAGTAGAAATTTAAATTTGTGTGTTTGGCAGAGTTGGACCTGAAAAAAAAAGTCTACTATCGTCAACGAAGAAAAGACCTTTAGGAAATTAACTCGATTTGTTAGATTATATTACTCATAAGTATGACTTCCAATGCTTTCGTGTTTATATATATATTTGCATGGATAAGCAGACATTAGTCCAAGCGTACATGTACTTACGGATCAGGTGACACATATCTACATTTATTCCCAAAAGATTTATTCCTAGACATGACCAAATGTGTATATGTACTTCAGTTTATTTGATTACACAGAAATGCCTTATGTATGATGCAACTCAAGCCCTATGTATGACAGAAATACCCAGTGAGAGAGAGATAGAGAGAATTAGAGGAGGTTAATGAATCATTAGCCGACATCAATTAATGTGTGTGTGTACATATTCATGTGTGCATATATTTATGACATATAGGACTTGAAAGGAGTGTTTTACATGTCATTAATTTGACCACACAGAGGATGAAATATTGTGTCTTGACAGCAGTGATGTTGTCTATGAACATTGTCCCACAATTAACAGATCATGAAGCAGCTCAACATCCACTTATCTTTCAAATAAAACTTTTTCATTTAACTTTTCAAAGTGTATTAGCTGTAATATACAGTTCTTATAAACTACGTTGCACCATTAATTTCTCATCGCGAAAACAGGATTACATTCAAAGGTCAGATAGATCGGTCCTGGCAGGGATATTGTCACACATTTTATTTTCTAGTAGTTTGACATCAATAAGGATGAATAGTGTTTGCTTTTAGCAAAGCCAGTCTTCCATGGCTTACACACACACCTACCGACACAAAGAAACTCGATTTCGCTGATCGTCAGCAGACCTGCCATCGCAGTTTGATGTCCGCACCGACACTCTCCACCTTCAAAGCTCTCTGGAATTTGGCTGACCATTAATTCAGCGCCCAACACTTAATGGTGGACACCAATCCCCAATTTGCACTGTTGACTACTAACACGCAGGTCATCGATCGTCTCCCCTATCACCGCCAGACGGCGCTGCGCTACATGGCGTTTTCATTGTGGCTGAAAAAACCAAACAGTGAATCGTTATCAGAATGCAAATGCTCCAGCAGGACAGCTTCCTAGACTATAAATTGGTTTGCAGAAAGTGCTGCCTTATGTTTTACAAAATGGAAGAAATGAGGATGGACATGGTGCTGGACTTCATCCTCCCTGCAAACCACGGACCTGCAACAAGTTTAACGAATGTGATTATGGGAAATGCAGATTCCGTGCTGCCTGAAGGCCTGCAGCGATTCCCACTTTTCTCTTTCGATGCCATTGTCATTGTGTCTGCTAGGTATTCGTCCATTGGACAACCTCGTGTCGAGTTCTTCACATCATTCGTTAGTTGTCCTTCTCACTATCTCTCTTTGGTGATTCGACTACATGGCCAAGTCAACAGTGGGATTGACAGAAAAGGATGGTTTGAAGGGAAATGTCGAATAGAAATGATGAAAAATGCTGAGGTATCCTATTGGATGGTTAGTCACATACAGAATCTCTACCAATCTAAACTTTTCTGATACATAATAAGCAACACTCTGCTAGTTACCTTCCCTTTGCTCCAGAAGGAAGTCTTGGCTTGCAGCCAGTGAGGTCTCAGACCCAAGATTAGCTAAGTATTCTAATTGCACTTTATCAGTGACTCTGGCAACCTTTCACAACCCCCAAGATGCACAGTTGCCTATCCAGAAAACATTCCACGAAACTCAGTTCCACCACACCCTTGCCCACAACACAGCCCGTGTAGGAGAAGCGCACATTTCAAACTTGTTTACTATGCGGGAAAAGTGTTGCATCGTCAGGAGGATATGGTGCGCCTCGATAAGCCCATGTGCAGAGTAGATATGAAGACATGCCAAAGATAACGAGGGTGCCAGTTGTAACCAGTGCAATTTTTCCCGATAAGCAAATGTGTTGAAATGATAAGGACGCTGTCAAAGATAAGCTTTCATCGGAACTGATTCCGATGACTGGAACCTGGGCATCTGTTTCCTTGGGGTTTTTTTTTTTTAGTTCTGTCTTTAAATTATTCCTCGTCGATACAAAAATAGTGATTGATCTCCTCTCCTTTAGTGTTGTCTTATAGAACAAAATATTTCTTTATTTCTTGATATGAAACTGTAATGAAGGAGGATTTTCTCGTGTGAGCGTGGCTGGGTAATGGTATCAGCAGACCGCGAAGACACAGGGCTTTTCATCTGGCAGAAAGTTGCAAGGGGCAAAATGTGGAACTGGGTACGGGTGAATAGCTGCACTAGCTGAATATTTAAGCTAAGTAGATAACTGATAAAAATTCTTTAAAAGTTTTGTGAATGTTTTGTGAGCTGTTTAGCTGACTACTTTATATTAACCAGGGTGAACTTAGTCCAAGGAGGTCATCATGTCCAGGACACAAAGAAGCAAGCGTAAAAAGGATCTGAACTTTCTCAACATTTTCTGTAATTGACATCGGATCTCAGCAACCGACTTACTGATCCTGTTTTCGCTTCGTTATCTATTTAATTGATGCCTATTATCAACGACTTACCTCGGATAACCGCTTACTGATCTCAGTGAAGTATGCAAGTGGTAAGGGAGGCCAGTGGTGCACGGATTTCTTGGGTTACCGTGCTCACCTAGTCAGACAGCACGGCTGGAAATGTTTGGAAAAATCGGAATAATCGGAAATAAATTTTCTCTAAAAGATCCAGGTACATGGTTTCCAATCGCGCTTGGTAAGTCTACCTCACGTCACCTACTATATTAGAAAACATTAGAAATGAGGCCAGCTCGTCCAGCTGATGCAACTGTCTTCAGTCAAAAACTCTCTTTACTGCTGAGACCGCACAAATCAAGTTGATGTGTATTAAATTAATGGCTTCTACATCGTGCGGATGTGAAATATTTAAAAAAGATGAAGATCATCCCCTGGCCTTCGATGGGAAGGGACCTCAATTTTCTCGGAGTCAGCTTTAATGTGAGGATGGTGCCCATCTCCTATCCATCGTTGCCTGACTTTCCCCAACCCTATATAAACAGATCAGCTACCCATTCTCTACGGATGGATCAACTGGAGGAAGTATGCTGCGCCAAACAGGTATCGAACCGGCGCGTCTCTGGGTTTGGACGTCAGCGCTCTCCGCATTTAGTTGTCCGCTTCCTCTTTGCAATATTAATTAGTCTGCAAGAATTCTCGCAATCTAATCAGGACAATGCAGTGTGTGCATTTTAGGAAAATTCTTTTACTTCTGTTGTTCGTGTTGCTGTTTTCTTGTACATCTAAAAATATTTCCATAGCTGCTTTGCCCGATTCTCTACAACCACTTCGATTACACGAGTAATTTCGCTCCTACACAAGCTACAGATTTTCTTATAGCTGAAAAGTGTTAAAAATCTGTCTTTAAATTCTATTGTGTTTTTTTTCTCTCATGTAACACACAGCGGTTGGCTGCTACGGAAACAAATTTCATTAAAGAAAGGAGAGATTAAGAGTTTAAACTTTTCTTGACCTCTTGAAAGGATTCCTACCTCGTGAACGATCCACTACCATCACGACAACAATCGATCAAAAAAAAAGTGCGGAAAAAGCAATGAATTTAAAAAAAAGAACAAGGACCCAGTAATAAACATGTTCGGATTCTGATTTTAGAAGTAATAAAAAGGTGTTTTGTACAGACGGCGAGCAATGTGGAGGTCTCCCACACGCGCACTCGGCGTGCAGCTCGAAATAGCGGACTGCGCGTGAGGATGATGTTTTGCAGCCACATGACAGAAGTGGCTGATTAATCTCTGCACTGGGTTCAAAATTGGAAAGAATATAGTGGAATTGTTCCAAATGAAAGTTGAGAATCTTGCTGTGGAGGCAAATGAAGAAGGAGCGGCTAAGCATGATTGATGAGGAGGACATTTTTGTTTCATTGCACAAAGCACAATACCTGTGGAGCACGCCTTCAGATCACCTTTGTTTTGTATTGAACAGACCTGGGTTGGGCTTCAGGAGATGGTGTAGTACCAGAGAGGCTGGTAGATAACAATTTAGAGTGAATGTGAACTGACAGACTTGTGGTCTGGCAGGAACATCTGGTAGAGACAGAGTTGGTAACTGAAGTCTTCTTCAAACAGTCCGGTCCCGTGAAATATACCTTGATGTAGCTTACCACAGATTACATGTGATCATATCTGGGATTAAAGTGACTGCTATTGTTTCCTACCAGGCTGGTTTTGTCTGTCAATCCGCTTCTCTTTCTTTCCTCTCTTTGGCTCCTCTTCTATTGGTCTCTCTGTGTGCTTTCTCTCTCCTATTTCTCTCATGCTCTCTCTCTCTGCCTCTGTCTACCCTTCTCTCTCTCTCTCTGTTTTTAACACTCAGGTAGGAGGATGTTGAGGTTTATACCTTTTTTACAACTAATCAAGCGATGCCCTACTCAGTCTTTGATCCCTTTTCCGGTGTCTCGTCCTTTTATTTTGCCATTTCCTTTCGGTGTTCTATAGTTTACAATAAGAGCATTGAAGACACTGGACTGAGCTTATTGTAAGCCTCTCTCTTCCTCTAAATAAAGCGAAAAACTCAGCCAGCCACAGAGACAGAGAGAGGAGAGAGAGAAACAAACAAGGAATAAATCTCAAACCATCCAAAAGTTTCTTTTTTAATAGGCTTGCGCTGATACATTTAAAGATATCAAAGTTTTTAAAAATATTTAAGTCTACTGTTTTCTTTCCTAAAAGCACGTCCATTACTGATTTAGAAGGCAACTAGAAAAACTGTGTGTGACAATTCTAGAAATAGAGATATGTAAAGAAACTTTTATATTTCTGCTTCTTGGGCTTGGCCAAGATTGTTGTTTGATGTTTGTTGATAGTCGTGTGGTCGTCCTCCTGCGACTTCATGTACTTCAGAGTCTTGCGCCCACCTTTGTTAGTGGAGTTAGTCAGTTATAAACAAACATTTGTAAAATAGCATTCTGATTAACCTGTTTATTCCCAGTGTGATTCGATTATTTTTTCACCTTTGTTTACGTTCCTCGTCTGTGTTAATGCGAAATTTGTAACGACAATTAGGATGCGGCTCCTATTTATCAGTTTAACTACTTTTAATTTGGGGGCGAAACGTGTGGAGGTTGTTTATGTGACCACGGTGGTGATGATGCAGGGTTTCAACATGTTCAAAACAAGGTGATCTCTCATGGTGTCAGCCCGTTATTCTATTATTAGCATCATTGGTTGTGTGGACAGTCCACCCGATATCAACATGCCATGCGATGTAAGGAAAAAGCATTTACGATGTATCTCGATAATAAAATGAGTATTATTGTATAGAAAATATACATAAAATAAAATACATCAGGCCATACCAACAATGTCTACAAACTAATCACCAGATGTCAGAAATTGTAATTATATATTAGTACATAATATAGGTCTGTGCTTGTTTAGAATTCCTTTGTACACCTGTACAACAACACTGCTCCAAGAGTTAAAAATATCTTCTCCCGGGTATTTGTTTTCTTAACCATTCTTGATATAACCGTCATGCAACCCTTTACTAAACATCACACAGACACATACTCAAAAAAGTCCGTCCTCCTGGCTCACAAACTATAACAACAACCGCTTCTTTTTAAAACTGTTGTGCGGGTCTGGGTGGGGAGGAAGACTCATACACTAATGTAATACCATGTAGAAATACGATTCGAAAAAAAAAAAACAAAATTACAGGCCTGAGTTAATCTCAGGATTTTCAACACTTACTTCTAAGCAGCTGAATGTGGAGTAATCTACCCGGACAACAAGCTTGGCAGGCATCGGGTAACCCTCTCCCTCACTCTCGTCTTCATCTCCATGTCAGAAGACAAGTCTCAAGCACTGCAGAACACAAACTGTTTCTTTTTTTTTGAACTGGAGGAGCTTCCATCCACCTGTATATCATGTGACCACCACAGGGACTTCACCTCATGTCTTGTGTCTATAGGTTTCCACTTTAAGCCAGCTTAAGCAACTCCATTTGAAATGTTTCCTTCGTCAAGTGCGTTATCACTAACTCCAGGTGCGATGTTTACCTAACCGTGGTAGTCGTTCTAAAAAAAAAAAGCAACTGAGAGCTTAGTCAGCTTGTCACCTACTCCTTGTTTGTCTAACAATTGTCTAATGTTCCTTTTCTTCTCTAAATTTGCTAAATTCAAGTTTATCAATCCCCATTCTTCACGATACCCAAGAGGTTTTCATCTGGCGCTTGCCATAGACTCAACAACCCCGGGTGGGACAGCGGCTGCTTACCATGAGTTAAACAAAGTCGGAGGTTATATATATATACACCTGTAGACCATAGTCATGGCATCTGGAGTGCAGTTGTGAGTCAAAGGTAAGATTTCATTAGGACCGGAAGCTTTGCTGGGGACTGAATTAAAAACAAGCTCAGACCTACAACAACATTCGACAATCTACAGTTGTTCCCTTTGAGTATTTGGTTGCAGTGAGCTTGACAAGGCTGAGGTCACTACGACAGTGAGAACTGGATGTGACACTTTACAGGGCTACATCGGTGGTTCTTCTCCGGTGTGTGCGTTTTTATATTTTTTAATATAAAGATGCATTTAATGCCTTTCTGAAAGAGGCGTGTACTCGTGGGACTGTGTGTATGTAAGGCCTTGAGTCCGCCTGATGATGGGGCTTAATAAAAACGCTAATTAAATAAAATAAAAAAAGCACCTGCTACGATTCTCGAAATAACCATCCTTTAACAGTCTACTATTTTGAATTTCAACTGCTCCTGGTTTGTTGATAGCAAGTCAGCCAGTGTATCACGTCCTGATCCATAGGAACTGTGGGGTGGGGTAGAGTTGGATGGGGTAGAGTGGGGTGAGTGCTCTCGGACCTCCCGACAAGAGCCATCACCTACAATTGTATAATTTTCTGACTACATCACTTCTCGCGCAGAATCGCACAGCATAATTTGTACATCGAGCTATGGTCTCCAGAGAAATTTTCCCCCAGTCACTGGTCACGTGTCTTGCCGCTGGCCATGTTTTCTATTTTTGTCAAAATGTTGTGCGTGAAGTAAATTTTTTTTTTAAACCTATTGCTAGCTGTTCGTAAGAGTGTGGTGCTATCTGCCTTGTCACGATACCGTGACACAAGTATGTTCACAGGTTCATGACTGTCTGATAACACCGATTCGTCACGCTAATGAGTTAGCGGGTATAGCGGGTATCTCGGGCTCGCAGGCGCAGCTGGGGAGTGTCACGTGTCTGGCACACGACACAGTGGCAAGTATGAGCCGAGGGCTTCCTCCGAAATGCATCTTGTCCTCCGGTCTAATAATTCTAGTCGGCTGCAGGTGCACGAACCCATTTTTAATGAACTACTGCCTCGGGTCACGTGACACAACAATGTGTGACGCGAGGCGACAGGTATGTCAGGAGTAGCTCGCGGTTGTCATGGTTAATCGAGTTTTAGCAGTGAGAAAAAATTTAAGAAAGGAATAATTCTATATAAAAATGTGTTTCAAAAACGAGGTGTACAATGAATCTGGTGTGATTTGCACCTGCGCATGCTTACAGCGCAAACAGACTGTGTACCTGTTACATCATTGCTTGCTCCACCTCTTACTCTCAAGTATAACAGAAAGCCAGGTAAGAAACCTCTGTCCATCGTAAATCATCCAGGCCAATCACTTTACAGAGACACAACACTTCCCAATGGCCATTCTTGCCAGAAGTATTTCAACAGGGAAAATGATGCTTGCTTTTCCGTGTAATAAAGATATTGTTTATGAGGCTAAACAAATTTCCCCCTGTCACTACTCTGACAAATTATCTTCACAGATACGTTCGGCAAAAACTGAAAAAAAATCAGAGCTGCAGTATATGTAATGAGGTTCACTTTCCCGAAAATTTCTTTCTGTCCGTGTTTATTGAGGAGTATCTCTGTCCAGATGGTCATTGAAACCTGTTGGGGCGGAATGGACCTTAGTTATCTTCTTCTCCGACTTAAAAATCTGGAGTAAATACCACAGGAGAAACAGTCTTTAAGGGAGCTTTTCTGTACATTCAAATGAATTTGAAGCTTCATGTAAGGAGACTGGAAGCATCAAACCACAACATTCAGTGAGTGGAGGTCTGGAAACCCAGTTTAGCGGTTTCAGCAAACAAGTATCAAGCTGGAGAGTAAACAAAAGAAAAACAACACCGACTATATTTAGCAAGAAGGAGAATGAGTTATTCATTGTCACTGCACAAAGCATGGGAAAACCCAAAATTTGAGAAAAATTGCAAAACGTGGTTTACCTTTTTTTTTCCCCTCACTGCAAATAAATCCGCGGTTTGGGTATTTAGCGTGGAAACAGGAAGTCAGTCCGTTATCATAATTACGATCATTAAGATTATCGCCAGAGTTAATCTCACCACCGTTTTGTTTATGACTTTCAACGGCTGCTTTCACTTGCAGTTTATCTGTGGTTGTGAACGGCATCAAGAGATAGTCTCGATTCCTTTTTCATGGCTTATCTCTCGACCAAATAACATCGGTTATACTTTGCCACGACTCTTTCACTCAATCTCTCTTTTCTCTCTCTCTCTCTGACAAAATGAAAATGCAGCTTGAGTCTGCGCCTGTGTGAGGTGTGCATGGCTAGCCACTTTGGTGGTTCTCATTCGTGATGTGAATGTTTACAAACACATGCACTTTAGGGTAAAATCCTATTTAGAGATGCACTTTAACTTTCTCGTAAGTTGTGTGTGTGGGCGCGCGCGTGCGTGTATGTGAGCGCGTGAGAGAGAGAGAGAGAGAGAAGGTATTTGCATTTAAAACCATATTTATGAAGATGTATATCAACAATATTTGTCACAGGATACTTACTCCTTCCATCCTACCCCCTTTGAATAATTTTTTTGCTTTTCGGCCTCAGACTCCATCACTCTCATCCTCTTGTTATTTCTTTCTGTATGTGTTCGTGCGTGTGCATTAATCGTGTTATTTCTGGCTTCAGGGATCTTGATCGTTGTACTCTACTGGCCCACGTGTTTGAAACATTTTTTTCCGGAAAGGAAATGTCCTATAATCTGTGTCTGCCCTCAGATAAAACAGGTGCGTGCAATAAGGTCACAACGACCCTACCTCCTCCACAAAAATCAGGCAGACAGAGCGAAAGGCATCCATCCAACGAGGTAAGATCGGCGAAAGAAGCAAACATGAAGTGAAAAAAAAAATCTCTCGAATTTTCGACGGTGTTGTTCTGTCGGCGCCGCTCCAGCGATGACATCCATTGCTTCGCATCTTCCGGATTGAGGGAAAGTTGAAAGCGAAGTAGATGCTCGTGACCGGCCAAGCAGAATAATTACTCGATCTTCTGGTTCACCAGTCGAACGCCAGGGCGTGAGGCGCCGCACGCGCCAGCAGACGTAGGAGAGCGTACACAACAGCTCACAAACACAACTTACTTATTTTCCGGTAAATAAACTGCTGCCAAGTTCGGAAGACTTGATGCCAAGGGCCCGACATGGAGCAAAGAAAAGCAGGCAGTGCAACAACAAAGTGATTCATCGTATAGTCTCTCGTCCAGTAAAAAGGTTTTATTAGCTGACATTAATACTTTTACTTTCCTATTACATGTTGAATGATTCAGGGTACGGTAGGTTAGGTTATTTCAAACGCTTGAATGACTCGTTTAATCATCCGGGCCTTGCATTGTAATAAAACAAAAATTTTAAATAAAATTGTAAAAAAATAAAACCCCAAAACCTGCCTACAAGTATTAAACTTTTGGATTAACGTTTGGCAGAAGCTTGCGAATAGTAAGAAAAATTTGAAACTAAATAAAACAGCAGCAGGGCATCCAAAATACCAGGATGGTATGGTCTTATGAGCTTTCAATATGGCCGCTAGTCGGCTTCAGACAGAGCTAGCCAGGTTGTTTCAGACCAGTAAAGGTAGGGCTGTGAGGATAAAGGACTGACAAATAGATGAGACTTACATCCATTGCAAAATATGGACTTGCAATATGTAATAAACACCAAAAAATACTGGGAAAAAGATTACCTGTAATGTCCACTTCACAACACACACTATGTCCATCCATCTTTAAAAATGTCGTCTTTAAAGAAAAAAATTGTGCACTGCCAATGACAACTCAACATGCAATGATTGCAGCACACTTCAGTTTCCGTGGGTATCTTTCAAATTCTTATCCTACTTTGTCCCATGAATGTTTCTTTAAAAGAGATTAAAGATATTGAAGTGTTTAAAATGTTGTCCATCAGAAGATAGCAGCATTCAGGCGGTGACGTGTACACAAGCCCACCTGCACGTCAGGTGAGAGACTGACAGCAGCCCGTTGCTGTCCATGAAGGTACAAGGTCCTGAGGATCTGACGCCTTTACGGGGAGATAACTCTCGTCATCTGTCATCAACTCAGACGCATTCAGCTTCAGCAGCCTCCTGTGATAACACCGGACGACACATTGTATCAGCCTGTCCTCATTCAGGCGCCTGCTGTCCCTTCTTATTATTCCTAGTTTTCTTCCCCACTTTTTCTCTTTCTCTCTCTCTCACGACCCCTCCACACACGCACAGGGTAATGTGACGACCCAAGAGGTAGGGGGAAGAGTTGGAATGTTTTCGCCAGGTGCATGTCATGTCCCGAGGCACCAGACGATGTAAGGTTAACAACGAATCTTTCACCTCAGTTCCTCACAAAATGTTTGTTAACTGATTGCCCGAGCGTTACGCACCACGTGACGTGTCGTGCACCTGCAGGCCACACTAGTTTTTATCTCACTCAGTGCTGATGAACTTTATAGAAATTTCCATCTATTTTCAGACTACTTCAGAGATCAACACATCGTATTTTTTATTTATACAATTATATTTTCCATGCCACTGATATTAAACCGGATTCAAGTAACCAAAGCAACCATTTCTCAATTCTAATAATAAATCGAATGTGTCCTTGAAAGATCAGTACAACATAACAGGAAGGTTTAAAACATAAAGAAAATTTAATAAGTTTGAACATGAGAAATCTGTCCTTCCCAGTTTTTTTTAAACTGACTCGTACAATGCCAAGGTTTTGTAAAACGACATTCAGACCAAAAAAATGAAAAGGAGGAAAGGCTCAGCTTTATTGAACACTTCAAGGATGATATATTTTCTTTCTTTTTGTGAAATTGAGCATATGAAATGGTTCTAAAGAAAATCAGTAAAAGGTGTTTACACCTAAAACAAAAAGAAAAAGCTGAAAAACCAAGGAAATCCATTTTTTTGGTTTTTCACATGACGCACGTACATTTTTAAACATTTTCTTCTATGTAGGGATGTGACATGAAGGGTTACAGTCACAAATGTTTCAGGAACCCACTAACAGTCCAGAAAATATCAGTTGTGATATGTGGCTAAACGGGCAAATGTTCTCAAACAACTGACAGTCTGGCACAGTTCTGTGTAAGGTCACGGGAAACCAGAAATGTTGGGGTGAAAGTTCAGGACTGTGACCTTTGTTCAACATTCTCAAGGTACCGACACCTCAACTATAAAAGATGCTTCAGCAAAACAATACAAACATGACAGTTGCTCTGTGCAGCCTCTTTAGTACTGTTTGTAATATATAAGATATATCTTGTAATACATAACAGTTATATATAAAACTATTTCAATTAGATTTAAAAAAAAAATCCAGTATGATAACAATCATGGCTGCATATTTTTTTTTCTTTTAAGTTGGTCTGTTAACATGGTAATTGCTTTTCGCAGGCCGGCCAAGTACAGAGGCATGCCGGGATCGGCTGCGGGTGGAACAGCATCAGGACACATGCTGCGTGTCAATGGTCACGTGCTGCGCGCTCTTTGGTGCAAAACACGAGGAGGCGAACACCTGTCTGACCTCCAGGGTACAGTCTGCTTTCATAGATCGCTAATCAGAAGCTGGGGAGTATTGACATCAGTCAGCCTGCACGAGCCCCAAGCCCCTATCAGCCCCCTTAGTGCAGACACAGTGGCCAGGCTCTCAGAACCCGGGTGTCGTGTCGGGTGCTGCATGCAGATACAAGCGTGAACTAATGAACACACCTTCACACACAAAAATACACAAAACAACGGGGAGAACGACAATAAGAGAGAGAGATTCTACAGACTGAGTGCCAGACAAATGGTGCATCAATAGAAACCCAGGTGCTGAAGGGGCTTCTTTATTTTGAAGCAAATCGGAATGAACGCTGGACCGAGTATACCAAAGTTTTTCTGGAACCTATGTAAACATTTTGTCAAACTTGAAAAAAACATTCTTCAATATGTGTTCGCAGATGTTTGACCAAGTGTGGCAAAGTTGTGGGTTCAAATCTCAGAAAACCCACGGTTTATTAGCGAACGTTGGACATTGCAACTTTGGTCAATATATTCAAATTTGTTGGTCAATACATAATCGATGCATTTACAATACAATACAATACAATATACAATACAATGCAGTTTGAGGCCACTTAAAAGGTTGTACACTTTAATTCTTTCCTTCATGAAGAACGGCTTTTAACTGTACACTTATCCATTAGGTGGGAAAAGACTCAGATATATGTAAGATTGACCTTCATGGCAGCATCTCATTTTATCATTTTTGTGGACTGTAGCTTGCAATAAAGGACCATGAATGTTGATGTGACTGCTAGACTACTTAATTACGGGTGATTTCTGCGGACAAACTCAGTATTCCCTCCTAATGATGTCTTAGTATCGGAGGATTCCTGCTGTCTACCCGTTGGCATGACTCCTACCCATCCACCACCACTTTCTCTCTCTCTCTCTCTCTGCTTTTTAACAGCAACAGTCTACTGCCACAAACTTCAGGAAAGCGCCCATTCAGGGGTTGTCTTACACACTGGGTGGTGCCGTGAGTTTAGTATCAAAGCAGTTAACCGTCAAAAGAGAAAATTGTGCAAGTGGAGATGCACTTACACTGAAGCAGCACTCACATGCAGGCCAGCTAGACATCAAAGACCACCTCAATGTAGCTGACATTTAAGTTGTTTTCAAGCAGAGTTATGCGCCGTGTGCATGGTGGTCACGCTGCATTTTTTTTTTCTCAAACTTTTGCTGTTCTCGTGAACCATGGGCTCCATTGTGCTATCGCGGCTCCAAGAACGCGCACAACAACATCAGTGACGTCTGCGACAACAAGTCCACTTTGTTCTGCCACAACCTAAGAAGGCCACAGGCTCGGCCCCCGAAAATACTGCGTAAACATGGGACTGTCTAAAAATTTGAACTCTTGACTGATAAAACAGGTTTCCTCAGCATGAAGGCACCTGTATTTCCATTTATTCCTTGGCTTGGTTTTGGGAAAAAAAAGAAGGAAAGAAGAGGAAACAAAAAATCTTGGAGATGAGGGTATTTCTTCTCATTGACGTCATTATGGTTCTTATACCCGGGGGAAAAGCAAGAAAAGTAATCTAGCGAGGAATCGACAAGCGCCAAGCTGAAGGTAGATAAAGAGCGGGCTCTGTGCAGTCTAACCAACAATAACAACCCAGGAAATGTAGCTCCCCCGTCTCTTGCCAGCAAGTCAGTCAGCTAGAAAAAAAAAACAACTTCCAGGTCGCGGACTGCGGAAACAGACATCTTTGTACAGAAGAGAAGACGGGAGGGAGAGAGTTGAGGGGAGGAGACTGGTGGGAGGGAGGGGTTGGGATGGTGTGACTGTTGTGCGTGCAGCCTCGGAGGGCGCATGTGCCAAACATTCTGCTCTACAGACATCTTGTGGATGCTTCTCCAAGTCCTACATGGGTTCAAGTTTTCATGTCTTGTTGGGCTGTTGTTGTTGTTGTCTGCTTGACTTTTAGATATACGACGCATGGTTTAATCTTCTTGATCAGCTTTTATCACTTATGGTGCATCCCAACAAAGGAAAATTCTGTCTCTGTTGTGTACAGATGTGGCGAAGAAGAAAGTATTGTACGACAGCAACGATCCTCTTTCTCTACACTTCCCACATACCCCTGGCCTCTTGGAAGTCATTGAAGTTGATGTCTGAGGCTCGGAGTAGGTAACAGCAGCCATGATCTAGACATCGAAGGTTATGGGTTTAAATTTCTATCAAGCTTCGTGTTTGTTTTAGTTACTTAAATGAATCATGATGAGCACAACATTTAAGTTTAAAAATTTGTCTCAGTTCTCAAAGTCTGCTGACATTACGAGGTACAGAAAGAGGTCAAAACTGTGATATCCGGATGTGGTGATGATGCTCAGGCAACGCCCAATGGGAGAGCTCAAAACCTTTTTTCTATTTTTATTTATTTATTGTTTTAAATTTATGTTGTTAACAAAGTAGATAATACAGACAGACTGCACAGCTACGACCACCCTCAAACCCGCCTTATCACCATACATCATACCCTCAACAAAAACCCTACAAAACAAGGCAGGGAATGTCTTTTATCACAGGATTGACGGCTTTACGGATTAAAAACATAAATTGTCGGTTTAATGGAAGTTTTTCTGAATTATAATTTAAACTCAGTTTTCAAGATAGTGAGAAAAATTTCCTACAAAGCATTTTTCCGTTTTATGGAATATCTGCTAAGAAAAGTACCCTCGGAAGAAGAGGATTCACTTTTTTTTTTTCGTAGCTCAAATTCCAGAGCAGACCTACAGGGAGGTTCGCTCTGAGATATAAAACAAAAAAGAAATACTGCAGAACTCTTGTACAAATAAATAAACAAAATAATAAAAGAAAAAATGTCAGACTAGGTGGTGGGTGTAGTAGAAGAAAGAGGCAAACATTGTGGCCGGGACTGTGGGGGAGACATAAAGTGAGGCGAGGGTGGTGTGGTTTGTTGACAGACATTTGTCGCGGGCCGTCAGAAGAGTTCACTCCTGATACAGATGTCTGCGATGCCGACACCATTCCCCAGCTGTTCGCATCTCGCCGGGCCTCCAGAAAGAAAGGCTTCAGCCACAACTGATGTGTTGAGACAAAATGACTGTTTTTGTCAAACATCCGAGAGACGATAAAATGTCTTTGAGAAAGTGCAAACGTATGGAGGGTTCTCTGTCCCTATCTTTGTATCGCTTATCCTATGTTACTTCTCTGTTTCACTCACACGCATATCTCTTTCTATCACACACACAAACACCTCTGATAAAACATACAATAACCCATATTGCACATACCCTAACCCTACGAACACTCGCACTTCTTTCCCTCACAAAGACAACAAGAAAAAATCGAAAGAAGGCAAAAAAAAGAATAAAAGGAAACGGAAGAAAAAAGGGGAGGTATGATAGGGGATAAAAGAAGAAAAAAAAAGACGACGACGATGATGATTATGACGACGACGACGATGATGATGATGGACTGGTGTATTGATAAGGATAATAGTGATGAGAATGATAGATAGATCGATTTATTGATCGAGTAATTGACTGATAATGTGATGATGATTGCAGTAATTAATGATTGACGAATACATGAGTATCGTAGGGAAAAAGCTTTGCCAGGTCGCCGTCGTCATCTTCAGGCAAAAATCACGAGAAACATCTGTCTGTGAACGATAACCTTTTTTCTCTCCTCGTGCTGCCATGTCAGAACACTGTAATAGCACTGTAACAACATTGTAACAACACTGTAACAACACTGTAATCACTGTAATGGATCACACAAGAACATGTGGCTCGTCTGGTGAAGTGACGGGTGGGGATAGGGTGATGGATGTGGCCGGGTGGAAATGGTGGTGATCGTGTTGTCAAAGCTTGGTGGTTGTGGTGGTGGTTTTTACTGCTGACAAATGTTTTTGTTGTTTGCTTTGTTGCTAGTGTGAGATGCTGGACAACTGAGATCTTGGTTGTCGGTTGCTTTTATTTTTTTTTTCAATATAGGCTCTTGGTGGCGGCGTGCGAGAGTTGGCGCTTCTAAGGCTAATACGCTATTATGCACTGCGAAGGTCAACAAGAAACGAGACCATTAAAAAAAGAAAAAAGCAAACAAAATCTTAAAGGGAAGGAAGTCGTGTAAATGTATCCTGAGCTAGAGTAGCTGCCCTTGGTGCGACTTGTGTGACGACGTACTACCTGCTTCTTCCAGCGACCCTCCCAGTCCGTCAAAATAAATGCACGAAAACGTTCACACATTATTCACAGTCACATAGTCACATGATCACATGATCACATAGTCACACCTTAATCTCATAAAACAAGAGAAGATCACGCGAGTCCGCGCAGGAAACTCACAGATAGACAAAGGAGGGAGTTGGTGAAACAGAAACAGTGTGGAGGAGAGAAAGAAAGAGAGGCAGTGATGAAAAGATAAAGCTGAAGGCAGACTCAGACTCTGTGATCAGCTACTGTTGAGTGCACATATTCGTTGAAGCTAGAACTACTTCCTTCAGGCTCTGCAGCCAAAAGTTCTCTGTGTGTTCGGCACAGGATGTTCAGCAGGACGATCACATGGCGTGTCATTCGATAAAATATGCGCCGGCTGTCACTTCATGCCCTTTGACCTGCCAATCTGCATATGCACAGCACTTCTGCTGCTCATTTCCCTCCTCTTTACTCCTCTCCTGCTTCATCTCTCTTCCCCCTCTTTCTCTTTAGTTCTTTTTTATCCCTTCTTCTCGTTCCTTCATTTATTCTTTCTTTTAAATTTATTCCATCTTTATTATTATTATTTTTTGGCAGATTCAGTTTTAGCTCGCTCACTGCAAGCCACCATAATAATAATGAAAATAATGCCATTTCCAGAAATTCAATAACTCAGATCCAGCCTCTACCACCACAGGCATGGAGTGTGCCAGGTCAAAGGTTATGAGAAAGGCAGATGCTATTTTTATGTGTTTACGACTGTAAGCGGAAATGGTATGGAAATTCTGCCTCATTTCCCTCTTTATCATGATTTGTATCTGATAAACATTATGTGCTGTTCCCATTGCTATTCAGACCGTACTAGATATGACTAAAGATTTAGTTTAATTTGTCTCCTCCCGTCAACTGATGGAATCGCTGATCACTCGTGGGAGACTACTCCGCAGGTTTCCCTTGGTTGTTTTTCAATGCCCCAGGTGTTAAGTGACCCCTGGAGGGCACGTGCCCCTCTTGTTGTTGTTGTTGGACTCCCAGCGCCCTGTCCGAAAGGTTGTTAGTATCTTCTAGATAACAACTTCATCCGTCTCTCTCTCTCAGACTTAGTTAAGCTATAATGTTCGGTATTTTATTTTAACACAAAAAATGATTTATTGTACGTAGAATTTCAAGTCTTTTTCTTATCTTCTTATTTTGGACTTTCATGAATCACCCCTTATCTGGAAATTTATTTTTTAACCATCACAGTATGACTTGTTTGTCTTGTTTCTTGAAGCTTTGAGATGAAGTAGGGAACCTCAGCATCTCGCGCCTGATAAACCATCAAACTTGGAAATCAAGCACTGATTATCTGACTCAGTAATTTAGGTGCTCAGTGTTCAGTCAAACATTTAGCTTTCATGTCCCGCAGAAACAAACTTCCGGGGATCGAGGAAAAGCAAGAAAACTTCTTGTCTGACAACCGCTTCGCCTCGCTGCTTTCATCTGTCGAGGATGGCGAGTGAAAAATGGCGGCATTGAACCACAAGTGTAAACAGTCTTTTTCTTGCGAAAAAAAAAAAAACAACATTGACATCTATCAACGTTTGTGAACATAAAAGAAGAAATTTTGGCATTTATACGCACGATAAGCGAGTGCTTTAAAAAAATCGTTGCATTTTATAAAAAAAATTATCCTTGGAAAAAAAAGTTTATATACAGACGATAAATATAAAAAACTAATCTCTCCCCATTCACATTATGGACCCTCGTGTAAGCAAAACAACGACAACAAAATTTCGACATTTATACGCATGATAAAAGTGTATTTTCTTTCCAGGCAAATGCCTTTCCTCCCAGTGCCACTTGCTCTGCCAAACGTTGGGTCTGACACCCGGGTAGCCGTATCACCGTCTCCCTCCCAGATGCTGATGCTAGAAAGCCTGCTCCTGCTGTTCTGCGATTGTCGTAAACTTGCATCCTGGTGGTCCTGGGCCAGCGAGCCGCGGTCTATCGGGTGGCTGCCTCCTACACTCGCACCCCGGTGATAATGAGGCTGCTGTCTCCGGGTGTGGAGCGTCGTCTGCTCTCGTCTCACCTCTATCTTTATGAACACAGCACGTCTCGCAGACAATCTCCCGGATTTTTTTTTTTATTTTAATCTTTTGGTTTTCCGCTCAGACATGGCAGGAAGATGACTAAGCATTTAATGGCAGGGTGCTGGGAATGTCATGTCAGCGTCCTTCTGTCTTCATGATTCTTCTGAACACTACTTCTATAGCAAATATGTCCAGAAGCAGCAGAGATCATCAGATTGTAGCGAGGGCAACCATGGAACATAACTCATCACCTGCGTATGCTTGTCTCATCTGATTTGTTGTATGTTAACACTGACCAAGAATAGTTTGATACATGAAAACATTCTGTTGTGGTAGACGACAGCTGCCACCATGCCATGAATATATATTAAATTGTTATATAAATAATGAGGACACGTTAAACATATTTGATCAATATACTCTGCTTCAGCATCCCTCTAGCAATCACGTAGAAACAAAAATGCCAGGAAATGGAAACAAACTGTTATAAGTTGATGAACTCATACAGGCAGACATATAAATCGACACAGAGAATACAAGAAGGATATTAGAAAATTTGCATACCAGAGGGACACCCGTCGTTGAAGTAATTATTCGCCGGAGTAAATAAATGGTTTGTTGGAAGTCAATAGTGTTTTTGGCTAAGCTCAGTAGTTTGGAAATTCAAGCCAGACTTCATTATCGAGAATACTTCTGCCACAAACTTCAAGATCTGTCCCTCCTGTTCGTGCTTATCTGCAGCACCCTAGCCTGATGGCAAACCTGCGAGCGTCCTCCTGCTGGCACGGGAAGATAACCCGACCACTCACTTCCCGTCTGACAGTCGGTCTTCGTCTTTCACATGTCTGAGTTATCGGACATGAACCAGTTCTTATCCCTTTCGTCTTAGTGGTCGTTAGATTAGAGAGAGAGAAGGGGGTAGATGACGAGAACACGACTAAACAGAGGAAGGAGAAGAAGAGAGAGAAAAATGGAAGGAGGGGTGGGGAATTCATAGAACAGTGTGGATGGCGATAGCATGAGCATAATACAAGTAGTGTGTGTGTGAGAGAGAAAGAAAGGAAGTGTGTATAAGGGAGATGAACTGGAGTTGTGTACACGTGTGCATGAATCTGAATCTGTCTTAATAATTAATATAATTTTTTTCTGCGCGCATGCGTGAACGCGTTTGCTTGAGTTGTAGTACACGTGTGCATGGCTTGTACACTTCTTCTGTTATCAAGAACTACATGACACAGACTTCATTTTAGGTTTCATGTTTTCAAGAAACTGCTTCACGCCCCGATCCATCATTCCCAGGTTTGTTTTTAATCAAACGTCACATGAAACAAATACGTTTGTGGGATCGAGGCAGACTTTTCCGAAAGGAAAGCACATAGAATTAAGTAAGAAAACAATATGGGTGGCACATGTCAGAACAGAACAAGGAATCGTGAAATCTCCAGAAACTGCACAATCATTTATCAGGCAACTCGCTGTAAACATCCTCTCTCGAGCACGTCTGCTATTCGCGGTCCGCCGTCCCTCCTTCTGTTTACACGTGTAGACGAGTCTATGAAGGGGAAGGGGGAGACCAAAAAGAAAACAGAGTCGAGCCACCTTTCCCCCCAACCCCCTCTCTAAAAAAAAGAAAAAGATATGTCTAAACATCCTGACCTCGATCCTCCTTCAGATGTTTACCCCGTCTGGAGCTTTCCCCCCTCACATGAGCCAGTCCCTGTTTAGGGACAAAGTGAGACATACATGCAGTTTATTCACCCTGAACTGTTCCGCTTCCACTGAAGATTTGCTCATCCTTGTCCTTAATTTTTTTGGAGAATGTTTTTCCGGTTTTGTTTTCATTCTATCTCTTTCGCCAGTGATTAACTTACAAGTAAAACAAAATCCTACATCACGTTCACGGTGCTTGTGCATTCAAGTGAGACCGCGTGCGGATGGATGCTTTTGCACTGTATGCTTTTTTTGTTGTTGTTGTTGCTGTTGTTACTTGAAGGGAAAACTCTGGCGAGCTGGACTTCAATGACAGAGAAGGATATGATTAATAGTTTGTGTTCAAAATTTTGGGTTAAAACCCGCTTAATAACAATCGTGTCTAACACTGCATGGGGCCAGTTCACGAAGGCCGCCATGTCTTTATTGTCCTGTGACGTCACTAGCACTTCCGGACGCCAGAGGTCACTTACATGGGGTCATCAAATCGCTGGCAGAGCACAGCTATGAAAGGTTTATCGAACTAGAGAACATTGTTCTAACATGACAGTCGGTTACAATCACAAGAGTGTCAAAGGTGCAACTGCATCCTCCAAATGGCGATGGGGGAATTGTCAGGTCAATGAATATGGTTTACTGAGGAAACCTGCAACGGGGGAGTCATATAGAAATGAAATTAAAATCACATTTGCTTGTGTACAGCATTGTTTTATTATCTATTGTTTATATTACTAAATACTGTCTTTTATTGTCCTTCCGTTTAGAAGAGCACGACTGACATTATCGTCCCTGGGAGCCATCCTTTATCACCGGACTACTTCGCTATGCCCAAGATGAGCAAATATGCGTTCAGTATCGCTTATCAGTGGGTGATTTTTTTATTTCCTGACGGCTTTGCGGCCAAGCTGCTAGCAGCACAAATATTATGTCGAAGTCTGCATCGAGCACCTTTCCTCAGCCACAGAGTCTGAGCGAGCTGATGGAGAGGCAAGCGGGAAGAAAAAAGCTCAGTGCCCTTATCCTACTCCCATCTTACCGCAACCCTCTCCCTCCCTCTCTCTCTCTCCACACACACACACTTAAATATATATCCACGCACGCACGCACACGCACACACACCCCTCTTCCCTCCCAGCAGGCGCAGTCACGCCATCATCGACACCCGTCACGTGGGACGATCGTTGATGTTAGGCTTTAACGATGCCCCCTGATGACGTAATTGTCACGGGTGTGCATGCAGCAGAGGCACAACACTGAACCTCGTCGGCGGTCGGGAGGAGAGAAGGGGTAGGGGGTAGGGGTAGGGGTAGGCAAACTCCGAGTCGGGGACGGAATTTAGTTTCCGCACCCTGTTGCTGGCATAATGGGTTTATCAGCCCCCGGGATCGATGGAATTGGCCAACAAGGCGGTGCCGCAGCGGAAGAGGAACAAGGAACTCGGAGAGCGGGACTGCGCATGTGCAATGTGCAGCACAGCAGCAGGAATATAATTTTTTTTGTGGACTTATTCCTGCACGTGCTGCATAGCACTAAACGGGAGTTAGAAAAAATAAGTCGAACTCAGCTACCCCGGCGTCTTCTTCATCGTCGTCTTTATGCGAGTTCTGTGGAGAAAAGTCGGGTATGTGGGTACATGGGCATATGGACATATGGGATTTGGTCCTTAAAATGTCACAGGAGTCGATCTCTGCGGAAGAGTTTTCGCAGAACATTTTTTACATACATTAAAGATTATAGACATCAGCGTCCTGTCTACCCATCCCAGGTTCTTGCACTATTATTGCTAGAATGATCCAAAATAACCCTCAACTGTTATCCTTTGAAATGTCGGTAATAATCCACTAGTATTGAAATATCCTACTTGGAAGTGAATATCTCAGACTATAAGCTGACAACCACTACTAATGTGACAAATTAAAATTCGATCATCATGAACAACACTGTCAATGAGCATGCTACAGACTGTGTTCAATCCAGAAACATTTCCAAGTGTACTTGATGGTTTGGGCAACATATTTCGTAAGGTGCTATTCCAGAGACATGGCTTCTAATTGAAATAATTGCATAAACTGTTTTACAAAAAATTAATATACAAACCAGACTTTATGAATTCCTTTAATTGTTCATTCTCCTGTCCTTTCTTCACGAGCTCTATCATCACTTACAGCCGGCTGATAATAGATAAGGTGTTCAGACGAATCAGACCTGGAAATGTGTCGACATGTACTTTAGACAAAGTCAAGGTGCGTGTTCGTCTTGCACCTTTGACAAGCCAATCGTCAGCAAGCGCTGGACCGTCATCATCACCGTCCACATGGCGCGTGATACGGACAGCACGTGCACAGATAAAACCTCTGTGGTTATCGGTCCTGACTTCCCCCCGTAGACAGCAGTCGACCCCTCCACGAGATTCGCTTACCGGGTACCGAGCTAACGATGTTTTCCAACCGCTAGAAATATGGCGGTGCTAACGAGGGTTTCGCCTTTAGAACTGATGAAATTGCATTAGTTTTTTTTTTTAGGAGGAACCTAGGAGAATCAGTGCTTCAATCCTTCCTTCCAGTCCAACTTTTTTTTCTTTTCTCGAGCTCTTCCTTACCGCTCGTTCTTTCTGTTTTGGATTTCAGGTGTCATCAGCACAGGTGTTTTTAGCTGCTAACGTTGCGGCACCTTGAGTGAAACCTGATCACGATATGTAAATAAATCCACCTACAGCAGCTTTCATGTCTAATTAGCCCGACTGCTAATCTGTATTTATAGCTGCCAATGTCTTGGCCTCTGTAATCTGCTGCATGAAGCGGATGTAGTTGAGGAAGAATTTGGTCCAATTTATACCCAACGAGAGTCCAAACTATAGTCTTAGGAGTCCAAATTTCAGAGAAACGAGAACTGATTCTTGTGTTATTGACTGAAATTTAGTTTTTGTAAGAAACTGAGTGTCAGAGGACCAAATGACTTTATTGAATATATTTGTTATTTTTAGCTTCGTAATGTTACAGAAAACGTCGTAGGCAACTTCACTGGTACCCACTCAGAAACCTAAACTTTTTAATTCATTTAGGAGGTTGCAGAGACTAAGCTACAGGTGATGTTCCAGACAACTTCACTGGTTGAGGATGTGATGAGGATCAGTGAGTCGTGCTCAGACGGCCTGTTGCTGCCTGCGTTGATGGTGGTGGTGGGCTGCAGGGTGACGTCAATTTATTTTGCCGACGCTGAGCGTTTGTTTAGGCAGCAACTTCACAAGCAGCCCACCTGCAGATGCGGCTGCCGCAGCCCGCCCGCCATGTCTGGGTTGGTTTACCGGACAACGGGTGCTTCACCAGGTCGGGTGCACGTTGCTCTCCTCTCTCTCTCTCGCCCCTACAACTCCCTCTTTCTCCCTCCACCGTCACCACTTCACAGACGTGGCAACATTGGGACGGGTTCAGAAATTGGAAACATGGAGTTCCGAAAGGGAGGAACACAGGCCAGCAGACGGCTAGCACGTGCAAACAGGTGAAAGCAGCACGCAACAGCATGTAGACTGTAGAGGGTAATAGCACGTAAAACGTGACAGTAAATAGGAAGTAGTAACACGTGGGACGCAACTTTCACGTAGGACTTAATAGTACCTAGGAGCAGATATTACCCATCATAATTACAGATATTGATAGAAACAAGCAAAAAACGTCCATTACGCAGAAAAGATTCCCGCCCCTGCTCTAGGTGTCTGTACATCGCCTAAAGGACAACACTATTTCCAGTGATGTTTACATTCCCTCCCATTTCCGCAATATGTATTCTTGCAGCTCATTATCCCCAGATTTAAGCTCTTAGTGAGGCCGTCCTATTTGTTGACACCGACAATAAACACGAGTGGAAAACGTTTGCATCACCGACACTTGACCTTCCTGGCTTCTCGCAGTCGCACCCCGTTCCTGAATCTTTCGGAAGCAACAAAGATTTCGGATTGTACACATTGCACTATCGGCCTCTCTCTTTCTTTCTTTCTCACTCACACATCTCTGTGTGTGAGAAAGACAGAGAGAGAGACAGCAAGCTCTAACATGCATTTTAAAATAAAATTCTCACATTACATCGATCATAGACGTATTGAAGCACTAAAAGTATCTGTTTAGTGGAATAATCTTACTAATTTATGTCCTAGCTACATGTTTAGATGCTATCACTTTTTTCTCTACAAATATTTTCATAAAGTGCTTGTACCTGTTGATTCATTTTTCAGTCTTTTAAAACAGGTTTCACTCGGAAGATCATCAAGGAGCTCTCCAAGTTTGACTTGTACCTTCATTAGGACAGCCGATACTCCCGGATCACCCAGGAATGTCTGCACCTTTTAATCCGCTGTCAGCAAGGACAGCATGTCTTTACAAAAACAATAATAAATGCGCTGTGTCGGGTTGTCGTTATGTTGTTAGCTGACACGTGCTACAACCTGCTAATTGCTGCTAGTGTTTTGTTTTCAGAAAAGGAAGAGGTACAAATGTGCTCGCTTGCTGATTTTGTGTTTCTTACTTTAGCAGTGATGGAAGGTTTTACTATAGTGACACAGTAAAAGGGCGAAAACTGCAGCCAAGCACTCTTCTCCGAAAGAAAGAGTCGAATAGAACGATTATGGAGTGATGCAAGTCGCTTACAGCTAAGGGGAAGCAACAAGGTTCGTAGAAAATTGATCTCGCGACTGGTGACGGTGATCTCCCTTTACAGTGGATTCCGAGCTGAACGGCACCGCTCTGTGAAAAGTGTAATGCTGTTGGGTCTTGTTTGTTTGTTTGCTTGCTTGTTTGTTTGCTTTTTGTTTGTTTGTTTGTTTGTTTGTTTGTTTGTTTGTTTACGGACGTATACTTCTGGATTGCTGGCAACTTGCCGAGAACCAAAGGCTAGCCTTTCGTGAGTATCTAGGCTATGTGGTCGTGGCTAATGTCATTGCCTAACATTCTTAGTTACATTTCTCTCTTGGTAAAAATCGTCAATCTCCCCTTCCAACTGCTTCTAGCCGTTAGACTGAAAATACAACGTGCTATAAGCCTTGAGGTTTTGTACCTTCAACACGAGAGCTCACATCATTGACTTTCCATCTTTATGATGACAGTAAAACCGGAGACGAATTCGGTCAGTGACCTAGTTCTAAAAATTAAGGCAGGAGAAAAAATTCGTCTGCAAACAGTCTAGAGCAGACCTGGGCAAACGCCGGCCCGCGGGCCGGATCCGGCCCGCCTCCTGTCTCTGACCGGCCCGCCCGCTGGCCCGCCCGCCAGTATATATACTATGTATGCAGTATTGGGTAAAACTGAGTTAACTATATTAGTCCGGCCCTCTAGAACCATCCCAGTTTCTCATGCGGCCCCTTGGGAAAATTAATTGCCCACCCCTGGTCTAGAGATATACGTCCGTAAGTTGTCTCCTCTACCTACTTCTCTCCCTCTTACCCGCTTGTGCACTTTTAGAAAAACATCCCACGTCCCAACATCCATACACAAACATAAACAGAGAGAAACAGATGCAGAGACACGGAGAACAAAGAGAGAAAAGAGAGAGTGCATGCATGCATCGAACTCAAAAAGTCAAATTTCCCCTCACCCGTGGATTTATAGAAGCCTGTAAACAAATTATCAATGTAGTCTAACCGCTGATAACATCCATTATCTCAAGCAGCACCCACGCTAAAGGTTGTTGACTTCTTACAGTGAGCCAACGCCTTCCCCTTCAGATTTATCAACCAAATGTGAGACCAAAGGCTAATTGCAGGGGCCAAGAAAAACAACGAAATTCGGGTAAACCCACATCTGTACAGACCGTTAATCTTTCCAGCCTGCGTGAGATGCGTGCTCACACTTTCATGAGTGTGGACACAACCTGGTTTTGGGTTAGACAGACAGATGATGATAAAGAGAGCAGCCAAAGAGTTTGCACAGAGGTAGTGTTGGGTTTGCTGGAAGAATAATCATCATCAAACTCTCTCTCTCTCTCTCTCTTCAGGCGTGCTGACACGCACACAAGCTACCCTTAAACACCAACCTCTAAATACACATCATTATAAAAACTTCTTTATGATAAGGTTGTGGACAGAGTTATTGCCCACCTCCTATGATCTATGGACTAAAGGAAAGTTTTTTTCTATACCACTCCTTGGGACGAGAATAATCTTCACTGTACGTCGTCTATGAAGTTTTTAATTAGTCCCACAGGCAATATTTTCACGAAGCTGGAGCATGTGGCTTCTGAGCTGCAGAGGTCTGAAAATCCTCTTCAACATATATGTGTTAACACATTTGACAGAGTGGGGCGTTATTGCAATATGATGGTGATGGTAGGACCACAGGCAACAAATTAATTAGTTGTAACACACAGCAAGCAAGGACACTTCAATCCGTCTCACAGAGGACACAGGAAGTGTGGCCAGCGAGCGACACAACGAGTGTCTGGTCTTTCGGTTCTTGGAGGTGTTCAGCGCACAAATGATTCTATCTGTTTCAAACAAGTTAATAAGACCCCGGGTTTTTTTTTTTTTAAGGAAAGCTAACCTAATTTCTAACGATTTGAGGAACTAGAGACCAAGGTCTAATCTCTCATTTATCTCGAAAGATACTTGAACTTATTGTCCTGCAGCGGCTCCTTTGTCACGGGGAGCCTAATAAGCTGCTCGAGCTTTACCAATCAGCTCTCGTGCTGCTACTGAGACAGCTTGAGATGGAGTAGTGGACGATCTCTTGGATGCATCTGACCGTGGAGATGTCTCATTACCTTCTCTTCTGGACTTGTCTGACCATGGGATTTATAGGAATGGCATTTGAGGCTTGGGGCACAATGCTCAGATTGGTTCAAATCATACTTCATCCAATGTACGCAGTCGGCAGCTGCTGGAAATGTTATTTCTGCTTCTGCTCTCTTTCGGTTGAGTTTGATGTGCTATGGTGACCTACTGTGTTTTGCAATGTACCTGCAGTCATAATGTTCTACCATCTGGTCTTGTGATCATCGCAATCGTCTCTGCTTGGATGACATTCAGTTATGATCTGTTGCTCTGTCCGATGTTGATGGTGTTGTTGGGAACATTGGATGCTGTCTTAAACGAGTGACAGAATGGATGTTAGGTAATAAGTTAAGAAGTAATGATGATAAACCTGATCTTATTCTGATGGACACGAAGCACAGACTGTACAGCAGAGCTTGTCTTTGCTCACAATTTTTTAATCATCCACTTGCACATTCTGAATTCGATCTTGCTATGTCCTAAGATGCCCAACTGACTTTAGAGGTACATATCGACTAGCTTTGTAAAATATTAAATTTCCACCTCCGACGTGTTGAGAAAATTTGTGTATTTTCCGATGCGACCAGCAAACTCCCGAGTCAGTTATTGTGATGCAATTGTCGCTGACTTTTCTTATGTGCAGCCAGACAAACAGCTGGACGAATTATGACCATGTTGCCCACACAGTTCTGCCTCAATTCCACTGACCTGCTTTGGACCCTTCACTGGCTCTGGAAGCTATTTTACTGGAGTTCTGAGTACGAAGTGGCCTGATTGTTTACAAAGTCTGCACTGTGGTAGCTTTCCTGACTACATATCTCTCTGTTTTACCAGTATACGCCAACACTGGTTTTAAGATCTCGTGATATGTTTCTGGAAAAAATTTAAACATTTTTCAATTTCTATCTTTGGTCTTTTGCCTTCTTTATCATTTTGAGCACGGGGAGGGTGAGGTTCGGGCTCAGTAGGACATCGAAACAACTGCCTTCGTGACAGCTGCACACGTGATGGTTGCACGCGCTGCTGATAAATGCCTTAGTGTAGCTGAGATTAGTCGTCGTTGTCGTCGTTCTCATCGCTGGTACTTTGTTTTAAGGCAGCAATAACAGCTGCAAGGCGAGAGAAAACAGAATAAAAATGATGGGAGAGAGGAGGAAGGAGGATAATGGAAAGCGAGGCTGGCAAGAAGGTTAAATCGATTGATGGATGGATGGGTTCTAAATTATCAAAGACCTAAATGTTATTAAATAGGAAAATGAACTTGCATCCCTTGGAGCCACTTAACTAATGTTAACTAGTTGATGTTGGGTCTAAATTACGGGGTGGAGGGGGTCAACCTTTATTCAATGCCACAACAAGGAGTCAATTCCCAGGGCTTCCTAATCAATACACTCAGCCAAACCAATTTTTTCTTCAATTTATTTTGAATGATTGAGAGCCACCTACTCCAGTAACGAGACACTGGAATATCAGAAAGAGAAACTTCGCTGAAGAAAAGAACAAATCATTTTAATTTTCATATCGATGTATTGTTTGATGCTACTGCCTCTGTTCGTAATTAACTGAGACCTAGTAAAGGTATAAAATAATATTTGAAATGTCTTGGGTCTCCTCTGTATAGCAAAAAAAAAAAAAAAAATTGTCACATTGTGACCTTTTTCTTAAACTGTTCAAATCCTTATTCTGGTGCTTTAATAACTTCTACGTACTTTTTGTTTGTGGTGCTCATGTTTCATCTTTTGATCAAGCCGATCAGTAAAAAGGAATTTGATACTTTCTGTCTCTTCCTGTCGCAGACACAAAGATAAAAGTGTTGAGGAGTAGATTAACCGTATGGATAAAACTCATCATCAAGCATCTCTGTTTAAAAACCACAAATGACAGCACCAAGATCTTTCATCGACTGCAGCTCGGAGAAGTGTTTCAATCAAATGTCAATCCCGTGAGAAAGAAACACTGTCAGGATCAGCTTTTGGTTTCAGTTGATAAAAGAAATATAACCATACCACCTGCAGCCTTTCGCTTAATGTTGACGGCTTACAATAATGAATTATTACCTGTCAGAAACCCTCGCCGAAGGTCATGCCGTACAATGCCCCTCGATGACCTAATTTATAATTAGGTCACACGATCTTCATGCCACTGTCAAGTTGAATTGCAGCTGGTAATTGTGTATTGGAAAAAGACTTTTGTGGGAATAATTGTTATTATTTTTGAGTCGACGTTAGAGACATTTAGATACATTACTTTGTCTTAAGTGGACCTCCACACCTGCCACTCAACCAAAGTGCGGCTCTGCTGGAAAGCCTCCCCTGACCAATCATTGAGTGTCGGCAATGTCTTTGATGATCGTCAAACTTTGCTGGCTTACAATTAACTTTGGCTAATTTAGTTCCCGTCATATACTCCGTGACCTGGGGGCATGCGAACTGTTCGCTAAGGGGATGCTTTTTGACGATAATAGCTTGTCCGACGAGAAATGCAGCAGGTGCGTATTGGCGCATCTGTGAATGCCACACTGGATAAGGAGAAAGTGGATAGATAAAATATCTCTCATGGGATAGATAATAGTTCTTTCTCTCTCTCTCTCTCTCTTAATAAGATAGAATGTTCGGGTGTGTATGTAAAAAAGAGAAAGTTCGTGAGTGTATGTTTGTGTGTGAGAGAGAGAGAGTACGTGATTACGAATGTGTGAAGGGAGAGGGAGGGTGAACGCGTGGGTGGGTTTCTGTGCGTGAAGCAAAGAACACTAGTATATGAACATACGTGCACACGTGCATACACACACATTATTCTCAGTTGAGTTTACCTCTAGGTAATTTGCGAGTACATGTGCACAGGTGAGGATGTGGAATGGTTGTACCAATCAATCGCTTTACACTCACTCCCCGGCCTTGAAGACACTTAGACTCCATTCACCGCAGAGGCTTTCTTATCCGATTTCCTTCTCACTGTCTGGGTCTGCAAGTTCATTCCCTTAGGAACTGGCTTCCCCTGTAGCTCTAATTGGTTTTTCCGACTTTGTCTGGGTCCCATTGGAGGTCTTTCACTGGCGCGCTGATGGATTTCTGGGTTAGAAAGGATTTTCAGGCACAACATGGCTGAAAGGTAAAGGGGAAAGCAAGTAAGATACTAAGTTGGCCTTCAATAATAAGTAGTGACTTTCTCTATATGTGATCAATGTTTTGGATTGCAAAACTTTTCTTTACTTACAATCGAGTCTAAAACACCGCTTCCTACCATGTACAAGGACCTTCGCGAAAGATAAACAATCTGTAACCCCTGACACAGGCTGGCCAACGGGACGCCAACAATAGTATTCACCAATGTTTGAGTAGAGTCATCAGCTTTAGGGCAAGAAATGTCGATTGATGCTGTGATACTGTAGGCAGTTTTACCAACGGGCTAGTGTGATCTTGACTTACAGCTTGGAGTTTGCCAGAAACTCAGAAAGCCTGCAATCTGTGAAATTAACTTCTTTTACGAAAAAAAGATTTTCTGTAGTACGTTCCTCCTTTAAAAGAGCAAGGTGTCTTTGTGTGCAAAGATCTGTACAGATTATACCTCCGGTTCAACCCGTCTCAACGCTTGTCATGTCGAAGGAGTTTCATGTAGTTTTGCAATGACATTCTTCTATTTTTTTAACATTCAGAAATCCTTGGCAGGCAGTAGCTACATCGTAGCTTCCTACTCTGTGACGACAATATTCTCTAATATTCGTTCATTTCTTTTTATTGTGGTCTTGTCATCAATCCACATAAACACTAGACATTTCCACGCTTACCCTTGCAAACAACCGGCAGATGCACTCACACACACACACACAATCAGTACAGCAGCATTATTAATAAAAGGTTGACCTAATTCCGTGACGAAAATGAACTTTTCCCAGAAGCTCAAGCTGGTTTCCGCAAAGGTTACAGTACAACAGATAACATTTTTTTGCTTGCGATCATTGATTCAGAAATATTTGACAAAACAAGGTGGACGCTTTTGTACTCTTTCGTAGATTTTTCGAAAGCATTCGACAGTATTGATAGATATAAATAGTTATATATTCTGTTGGAAAGAGGTGTCCATGGAAGAATGATTTAAACACTACACAGTATCTATAAAAGTGTGAAAGCTGCTGTTAATGTCGGATCCCGAATAACTGACTATTTTGATTGTATACCTGGTGTCAAACAAGGTTGTGTGTTAAGCCCTCTGTTGTTTTCAATCTTTGTATCTTAGTTTTGCACAGACTTAACATTATGTGGTGCACAGGGGAGTTGCTGATTCTCCTGTTGACCTTCAACGTAGAATGTACTATCTAGACACATTTTGTAACAATTGGGGTCTTACATGCAGTTAATATGGATAAAACAAAAATATTAGTTTTTAAAACTGGTGAAAAACCTAGCTATAATTTTCTAGGCGTTGCATTCACATCTATGCTAAAGTGGGTCAACTGTACTGATAATTTGTCTGGAAAGGCATTAAAAGCCTTTTCATTAGTCAAGAAAATGTATTTTAGACTAAAGAACCTTCCAACAGACAAAATCCTTAAAATATTTGATACAAAAATAAAACCTATTCTTCCGTAGAATGCCTGCAAATTTCGACACCATGACAGTGTACATATAATCGCTCAATATTGAATGCCATTATGTTGTTTACTACTAAGTTGAAACCTCAAACATAACTGAAGTGTGGATCTTGTACAGCCACCCACTGTTGACATGCATGTAACCAGCAGTATGTGATTTTGATATGGGCCAGATGGCCTCCCCCAAACTGAATGATGATGATGATGATGACGACGACGGAGACGACGACGATGATGATGATGACGACGATGATGATGACGATTATGATGATGATGATGATGATGATGATGATGATGATGATGATGATGATGATGATGATGATGATGATGATGATGATGGTGATGATGATGATTTTATTATTATTATTATTACTAATATACACTCACACCTATTCTGTCTCTCTCAAACAAGTTGCAGATGCACCCTGTGTGGCCGTGTGTTGTGCAAGCCTGCTGTTATGTTTCATAAATCCATGCGATCTTTTCAAGCCTTAGGGAATAAAATTTCCTTGCCCCCTAAACCGAAAGATGCTTCTTCGAACATACAGCAAGTCAGTGCCTGTTGAGCTGGCGGTGATGTTTTACTAATGAAGCCTTTCATTCCTGTTCAGATGCATGATGCATGTGTACCAGCCACACGCCTGAATGAATGAATTCAAATGAATCTTTGTCCCTTAACACATGCTGTAAGATTTTTGTCAACTGATTGTAAAGTTGAAAAGTTCAAATCTCATTGCTATTCCTGCTTCCCACGTGTTTTATGGACACAGTGTTTGCCTGTTTGCCTGTTTGCCTGTTTGCCTCGATATGTTTGCACGCTGATTCTTTTTCCGGGGATCAGTAACCCTTTCTTTGTCTCCATGTAGTCGATAGGACTGATACATGGCATCTCTGTCTTACATGCAATCGAAGGACCTGTTTTCATCATGCCTCTGGTCTTTAGCTATTCAAACGAGAATCTCTTGCCGAGGGCAGATGTTTGCTCTGGACGAAACTCCATACAAAAATCAACATCATTATTGGCATTATTATTATTATAGCTTACACATCTGTCAGTGAAACCTTGTTAACATTCATATGGATAGAATCGGATAAAATGTTGTTCTTTTAATAAATAAATATTTTATTTATATAAAACCTCCGATGTAAAATCCTCATTAATGCAGCTTAGCGGTGACGGCTCCGGGGAGTGAGACCAAGGAAGGGAAAAGAAATGGCAGACGACAGGACTCACAGGGATGTGCAAAGTTGTGGGGCCGCACGAGCAGAGGAGAAAGTCACTCATTTCCCCCCCGGGTGTCATGAAGGTATGAGTCGCAGGACAGTGAAAGTGACCTTATGTGAGCACACTAATTCTTTGTATGGGAGCCTTATAAACAAATTTTTCAACAGGTTGCGCGGGAAGGTAATTTTAGGACAGACAGTGACTGATGGCCATGTTTGCTGCTTGTTGGCCCAGTGCGCCTACCTTGGAACCTGTGAAGGAACCGTGTTCCTTGCTTTATGTTTGTGCACTCGTCTGTCTGTCCAGCTGTCTGTCTGTTTGTCCATCTGTCTTTCTGTCTGTATGTCTGTCTGTCCGTCCGTATGTCCAAGAGTCTCTTTCGTTTTCAATGTGTCTATTAAGTTTCAGTGTATGTGTCTGTGAATGTGCTTTAAAATGTGTTTGTGAAGGAGTTTGTGTGTGTGTGTGAAAATATGTGTGTGAGAGACAGTTAGAGATGATATACAGCCTTGGTGATTAAATGAGAAAAGCAGAGTGGAATGACTCGCTCTCCTGCTGATAAAGATAGAGAAGTCCCTCCATGGCAGGGGACGCAGGAAGAGCTCACACGGAAAAACACTGTTGGTCGCTGACCTACGGGTGAATGAACGACCCCCTCCTCCCCCTGCATCGCTTTGGAGGCGACAGAATGTTGGCATGAGAGTGATGCATGAGAGTTTCTGACATCATACTGTACTATTGTTTTACCAGCTCCCACACTTTGTGTGTTTTCTCTTTCTATCTCATATTGTTTCTTTGCTTTTGTTGTTTGTTGCTTTTTTTGTTTTTTTGTTTTTGTTTTTGGTTTGTTCTAAGTCTGTTATTCGTCAACTCTTCCTTCTTGTTTTGAAAGGGAGTCTCGATGCCTGAGAAAAGGAAACAAAGAAATTAATATAGTCATACTTTTGTGCCTATTTGCAGGCTTATATACATGTACATCTACCTGTCCGCCACCGTTCAAGATATCTTTCTCACCTGCCACGTCTTTCAATGTCTTCCATCTTTCCCCGACGACCGGTTCTAGTGGACTGGCATAACTGGTACCAGTCAAGAGACGAATGAATAAATGAATAAACATACATACATAGTTTGCGATAAATCAGTGTTTGCAAGAATTATCATCTTCTTTTCGGAGCATAAACGTTCCTCCGTTTCATTGGAACTGCATGATGAACTGCTGCAAGAATGATGCTAAATCCTCAGTTTCTCTGAAAGAAGCTTTACCATTCATGTGGTCCAACGGATTTGTTTCTATATAGATGGGGGGAAGGAGTTGAAGGGTCACAAGGTGCCATGGACAGAGAGAGAAATTGCACGAGCTGTAGTAATCAGTCTCTTTTTATGTGATAGTTCTCGACAAGAGCCCTTGTGTTTACCTCCCTGACGTTTTGTTTCTAGTATGAAATTTATTACTGTTATTATTTATCATCATCACAACTAACAAGATCATCTTTATTTCTTGCATGGTGTATCACCCACCTACTCCCACCTCCCTTGACAGTGATCTCACTGCGGTTAAACAAAAGCTTAGGTCCTCGCGAAAGGGAATGGCATTGTTGAAAATTACGGAGATGGTCACTGCTCGAGGCGGGAGAGACAGAGGATAGAGAGAGAGACACAGAGGAGAGAAAGAAAGAAAACATCGGCGCCACAATTTGTTTTGACTGACGGGAGGCTCGTACAGGAGATCCGCTTGAGCACACCGGCCTCTCCACTTGGCTGGTAAGGTGTCAACATCTCCGACAGCTATCCAGGGGCCTGACCATGAGGGCAACAATTTACTAATTTTTATTTCTGAATTATTGAAGGGTTTTTCTGATATTGAAAAGAAAATATTACATTTATCTAGTGTGCGTGTGTGGTTTTTTTTTTACTCGCATCTCAAACAGTTGAGTTTTAAAAGAAAAAAGTGAAAAGTATTCAAAGTTACATGACTTTTCCATAACTCCGTAGTCATGTTGTTCTCCAATAAATATTTACAAGTGTTAAGGGAGTTTTCTGATTTAGATGAGTGACTGTAAGGTTGGAAAAGGTGGTTGTTCTGTTTGAAGGTTCCTGAGAAGAAAGTTTCAACAAGATTTGTGAGTTGTATGTACATAATCTTTGACGCAAGATGAGGAATCTTATTTAATTACAAACGACAGGTGAATGAAGTATATTTCATCAACTAATCCCCTTTTTTTAATAAGCCCATAATTGAAGGACTGTTTACAGCACAGCTAGAGAAGGTAAATTATTGAATTTTGTATTAAATGTAAGATTTTGCTTGTGCTTTGTGAGATGTTTGAGAAAAATCAAAGTGTTTAGGATTTATTGTTATACTGAATTGAAAGGAAACATAATAATAGCATCAACAGTTACCTTTTAATACCTTAAAAATCTCATCACATGGTAAAATATTAAAGTGGTAAGAGACCCTATAATATTAAATAATCTTTCTTTATGTTTGTCATCAAAATGAGCACTAAACACATGCAGCAGGCTTGTAAATGTAAGAGGAATGGCATCCCGAGACTTGGTCCTTGTCTTCGAGGATAACCAGACATAAAATTGAATTCAAACTTGCTTGAAAGTTAGCTGAACATACAACTGTTATTAGTCAATAACAAAAATGGATAATTATTTTATAAGAGCACGCGCATGTTGAAGATCTGGCATCACGGAAGGTCGCGGCCAATGAGACAGCTTCCAGGAAATGATGATGCTATGTCCAAGCAACAAGCGACATAATAGAACTTTACTAATTGACAACTGCAATTCTAGACAGTGCTCATATCTTAACAATAAACATAAGTACACATAATTTATCTCTCATCCTCTCAGACACACACTCCCAGCAACAGTCAGATACAGTTGTTGACCTTAGGTCACCTGAGGTTAATACAAAATCACGGCTAGTAAAAGTGATGAAGTGAATGGCACTTGGATGAATGAGATGGGCTGATGATTGGTTCTGAACATTTGCGACTTGATAGAAAGTCAGGTCCTGATTTCAACCAAGGGAAACTGTAAAGCGATTTAAATCCTGGAAGATTTAAAAAGGAGTTGAAAAATACCGTTTGTTAATCAACTAAACAATTTTGCCCACGGGTTAGCCTTTAAATTCGTATGGTTATTCCGTTGCCCCCAAAACCGATCACAGAAGTCACCAACCACATCCTGCAGACCTCGTGCGTTTCAGACGAGTGCAAAGAAAATTGGTGTCTGACGATCTGGAGTTGGCATCTCCAGTCAGCGACTACCTCCAGCAGGACCGGCGATGTCTACACTTGGCGCGATGACTAAGCGAGGGACCAAAAGGCCAAACCGAATGTCATTTCCACTAAGCCTGATAACAAATATGCACGACTGAGTGGCACCTGTTGTTTGGCAAACACCTAAAAATAGACACTTTGACTAAGACAAGGTGTTGACTGTAAAGGTTGAGTAAATCAAAAATTTTCTTTTTATAGCTTTAGAAATAATTGCTAAGGTCGTCGTCAACAGTCAGTACAGATGGAGGACTTCAAGAAGAGTTTCAAGAATGAAAAAACTGCGAAGAATCCCTGTAGGATTTTTGCAAAAATTAAAATAAGTTACAGAACTTTAAGAATTTTTTATATTATTATTATGATCAGTGACAGGAGGAGTACATTGTAATCAGCACTGCATGAAAATTACTAACTCTGCTTAATCTTGCCTTCTGTGCTTTCAATGAACAAGTTTTAGCTTACGAGTGAAGTAAACATGTTTGGAAGGACGGCAAAAATAACCTAAGCTCAACCCTGCCTAATTGTAAGTGCTATTACTTTATTTTAAATGTATACAAGCATATTAATTATTTTTCACTTAGACTATTTGCATGTGGATTGTGTTGTGAACACGTCTCAGATGATATAAAAAGCATTTCTATTCTAAATAAGTATGAATGATGAGGACAGTTTCTGTTCCTAAACTGTGAGAAGGCTGCACTGGATGTTGTCCTGCACAATTTTTGTAATAAATCATAGGACATGCTCCTTTGGTCATGTGGCAGAGCATGACAAACGATCCTCTCCTCCACTGATACCTTGTCCCTGGCCTTTCGTCAAAATTTAACAAGTTGGACAACTAGAAATAATAGCTTTCTTGCTCTTTTGATAGAGTGAATAGTGTAGACGCACGTTTTCATTAATTTGTTTTAGTTGTATAATGGCTAGCCTTGAAGGAAAACTTTTTATTATAATTATTACTATTATGTTGTCGACATCGCCGTCGTCGTCATCGTCAGTAGCAAGAATGCGAAGGACCATTCACGATAAACAAAAAGATAATGTCAAAACATCGTTTAACTACATGAAAAAAATTCAAAACATGCGTTGGAATATTTTTCGAAAGATGAAAAGTATATTTTGTTTATTTTATTGAATTTTCAAACTTACATACGTATCACTGAAGTATTTTTTGTGGTCATTTTCGTAGCTGAGAAATACGAATTATAACACCGATCTTCTGTGTATGAACAAATAATAAAATCCTTTCAAGTCGGAGATTAGACTTCTTGAAATATTCTCTCCTTGTGATAGAAACATCTACATCTATAGATTGTAGACTTTGTAAACGTTAGTAAACATCTGCAATGTGTAAAGCATCGGGTGACCCACCCCTTGGATTATTTTTTGCGGTGATAGTCGCTGGTCCGTGGCCACCGAATGACTACATGTTCCACCCGGATCTTTGAATCAGAGTGTTTTCGTCAACAGCAACCTCAGGTGGTCCAGGACATGATGGCGTAGACCTTCCAGCTGATACCAGGTGAGCAGTCGCCTATGTTACCGTTGATTCGTCAGTTTGTTACCTGCTGCGGTCATAGGTTGCCCAGTATGGTAGAAATCGTTTATTTACTTTATTTATTTATTAAGTTTTATAGACAAAGGTTTTGAATCGCTTACAGTTGCTAGTCAAAATAAAAACAAATGACATCTGTGACAGCTCAAACTCCAGCTTGCAGCAAGGTGCAATGCATGTTAAACGACCTCGGTAGAGCCGCAGATGTATCGAACACATTATTTCACCTGTAAATCGTTATCTTGACCTAACTGCCCATTAGTTCCCAGCCAGGCATTGTACTGATCTACGCAGTACACCGTCCCAAACTGTCAGCCTCTGCCGAGACCCCTCAACCCCCGGAACAAGGTCAAAGGTCACTGTGGAATGCAGATTCGCTGTCTTCACGCGAAGCCGGAAGCGAGAGAAAATATAGCACACAAAAGTGTCAGTATATGTGACACGAATACTTTGTACCTGCAAGTCCCGTGGTCGACTACACAAGTCACGGAATCCAGAAGCAGGTGTCATGCTCTTTCGCCCTTCGCCGGCCACAAGGTCGCCAGGGTGACAGACTGAAGTCTGGGGTGAGTGGTGCTGAGTTCAGCAACTCAGCAAGTTTGTCTCGTGACCTGTCAACGATGTGATGCCTGAATGAAGCTTGAACCCTCACCTTGTGCTCCTCCTTCAATCAACTAAGGTCAAGGTCTTTCCTCTCGTCAGCTGAGGAGGGAGGACTTGGTACAGGTTAATCTTGTCATCATACATTATAATACTGTTTCGACACAAATGCCTTACTCCTGTGGCGATTCCTACACGAGAATCCTGCTGTGATAAGCGATAATCGTGTGAGGCTCACAGTCACGTGACAGCATTTACAGGTCACCTGTTGCAGGTCAAATTAAACCTCAAATTCAGTAACTGCCAATTTTTATTCAAAATTTCAAGTAGCATTGCCCTCGGTCGTGTACTGCACGCTCAAGCGCTATGATGAAAAATAACTGTCCGTGTTTTTTTGCTTTCAATAGAATCGGAAGAAAAAAACATTATTCTGTAATAACTTTCTCTTGTCTGAGCTACGAAAACAGAAAAAAATATTTAAACATAAAAAGAGGAAGCTGTTCAGTCAACTCTTATTATGTCAAACGATTTTTGTCAGTGATTGCATACACAGCTGCCAGTGCATTTTATATAACTAACAAATATAATTACTTTTTTTAATCCCATTCAACAAACATGAACTTTGAAGAAAAGGTTGGGAAAGTAGGCAGCGAGAGAGAAGGAAAGAAAAAAGAAATATGATTTCAGAGAGCTAAAAATAGTCTTGATCGTTTCTGCTCTGGTTGTTTCCAGTTGTGGGGCTCTCGTGATGGGGGTCAACATTTAGGAGTTACGTCCCTTGGTCTGCTGCAGCTACTGCGGGATGCTGTCAGAGCAGAAATAGGTCCTGCATACCTGCTGACCCACATTAAGTACATCTGCCAACAGGTGGATTTGCTCCTTCCTTCTCTGCATCGCAAAACGAAAGAAGGACAAGGTGGGTGTGCGGACCTGCTCGTTCACTAGATGTCAGTGTGACAGTCGCTATGTCACGCTGTCGGAAGATGCTTTCGTGAGTAAACTGGACATCAGGGACTGGAAATCGCCGGTATCCAAATCCATTTCGTAGTGTGGTCTGAAAAGTCGAATTTTTACCTCTTAAGATCGGCGATTTAACAATCATGTTCGAGACTTCACAGACCAACGGACGGTTTAGGAAGTGTTGGGTTGCATGTATCATTGTCATGCATAAAACTACGATGTGTATAGAGAATAAAACACTTACATTATATCGATAATTAATTTATTTATTGAAAATATTATTCCAAAGTGCGCAAGTATCAGAAACATACACCAGCACGGTCCAATGACCTCAAGGGTCGCCATTTCTGAGTACTGGCGCAGGGTTCGCTTTGATCGGATGTTCCATGCATGCACGTGCATAGGCTGATGGAGAGTGGTCACCTCATCTGCCTGAGATAATCCAGACAGGAACAGTCTCCTCCACACCATCTTCGCGTGTCTCTCAGTCTCTCCACGTCGAAGTCCGCGCGGTGCAACGGCAAGACACGCCCCCCGCAGCCGACCAATCAATGACGACTTCGGGCTGACGGTCAAAAGTGTCACTCGTGCAAGTGACGCCGTCAGCGGCGAGTGCACGAAACCCAAACACGCGCTTCAAACTTTTCCTTAACTACAACTTGTTCTGTCAACTCACAGTGCGTGGCCCTCTGGTTGTAGTCACAGTGGTGGCTGGCAAAACTTTGATGTTTTGATGCGAAACACGCCCGCGAGCGACAACACCCTCTCTCACGCTCGTACCTTTCAGCTGTCACGTGGCTCGGCAAAGTTTTCTCACGAGCCATTCGGTGTGACTGCGCCAGTCCGCTCTCAGTTTTGGCCAACAGCAGCTGCGTGGTATGTTTGCCAGCTGTACGACCAGCCAGCTGATTGCCGCCTGAGGCTTTTATGACATCGGATACATTTCCTGTATTAACTTATATCGCCAGTGAAATCTCAAGTCTCGTGCAGGAGTGGTGTGACGGACAAAATGTCTCTGGGAACCTTTGGTATAACGGAATTTGTTTTGCAGTTCTGGAGCCTCAAAAACTTCTTCACACACCAGGCGGTTAGAAACTGAAAAAAGTTGTCGTTGTTTCTCTTTTGGTGCTTTATTCGTGGAGAAACTTTTTGTGGGTCAAGTCCCAACCGTGTGGTCAATGTCTTGAATTTCTTTCATCTGACGATTTAAGATGACGGAGTGTGGCCTGGTCTGGAACATCAGGTCTGACTGGAACTTCGGACACTAACGGACATTTAGTGTACAATCAGTTCTGTGTTATGTAAGGTTTGACTGACTGGTTAATGTAACCAGTTCCGGTGATGCCACCTCCTCCAGGGGAGGCTTACATGTCAGGACATAGGTATGTGTCTTGTTTTCTTGATTACTAACCTCATTTGCCGATTCTCAGAAAATTCAGAGAGATTTACTGGATGTTTAAGAAGAGTTTAACTCAAACATGTGCAGTGAATGAAAATAGAAGAATCAATATCTTCTAATGTCATTGAAGAAAATGACACTGACTGATCGGCCACGAATTTGACTGGTTCATTATCCCAGAATGCAGCTATCGTTCACAGCATCGATCTGAGACAGGAACAAATTTTTAAAAAAAACTAATTAAAATTGACATTGAAGGACTGTATGATTAGTTTTATCGGTCTTCAGGGCTGTGCACTCAGCCATGATGCGTTTCTTCATTCCATTTTCAAGTGAAACGCAAACAGCGGGTGGGAAGGCCAGTGGCTATCGTTACGATCGTCGAGGAAAATCGAGTGAATGAGATCGATTCCTCGCAGCAGCCAAGAAGTAACGTCACGTGTCTGTGTCACGTGACAACAGAGGTTCTAAGCGAGATGATGTAAAGAGAGACTCCGGTATGAGTTTTAGGAGGACGTCAGGCAGAGACGTTTTAAACAGACACCACTGACATCCGACATTAAAATCGGGGAGCATTCAATAAACGCTGCAGGACCGGAAGGACCGAGGGTTAGCAACCATTTTTTTAAAGGTAGATGTTTGTAGATCTTGCTTAGCAGCAAGCAATTTCTTACAAACAGCCAAGAAATATTTTCAGAGTAGAACAAGAGATAAATCCTTGTGGCAGCTTAGGCTGTCCCTGTACTTTACTGAAATAGCCTCGTAGAAGTGCGTCACTGAAGTAACCGTATAGGAAGTACGTCACCCTGTATATATATATAACGAAATGCTTTGTGAGCCGAAACAGTAGAGTTTGATTTCCCGAGAAAAGACACACGGGAAATGAAAGCAAAAGCGGGTTTCGATTAGGTCTAGTGGGTGGACACGAGAACCTGCGCCATCAGACTTGTTGCCGTTGGACTTCCCTGTGACTTGGCTGATCGAAGCCTCCCTTTGCTTCATGACACGTGAATGACTTTGTACATCGCGGGCAATGATCTTGATAGCCTACAACGTCTCGGCTCACGCCGGCACCGGGATGAGCCTACAGGATGGCGATGGACTGGACAGGCTCGTGGACTACGCCAGCCTCGCCTTTGCCAACGTCTCGGCGAAGGGCAGGAACCTCACGGACATCACACCGCATCTGTTCAAGGAGATCAAACCTTTCATCATCTTCATGTACACGGTGGTCTGTTTGATGGCCGTGGTGGGCAACTCCTGCGTCATCTACCTGGTGGCCTCTCACCGCCGCATGCGCCATGTCACCAACTTCTTCATCGCCTCCTTGGCCGTGTCCGATGCCCTGATGGCCGTCGTGTGCATCCCGATGACCTTCTGGGCCAACGTGCTGTTGGACTACTGGCCCTTCCCGGCCATCTTGTGCCCCCTCGTGACTTACTTCCAGGCAGTGATTGTCTTTCAGAATGCCTACACCATGTTGGCCATGAGTATCGAACGCTACGTCGCCATCATGCACCCCTTCCTGCAACGGCTGACCACCAAACAGTGCTTCCTACTCATCGGCGGGTGCTGGCTGCTGGCCTTCGGGACCCCAGTTCCCACGGCCATCGTGTCCCGCCTGGTGCCTAGCAACCTGTCGACGGTGGAGGACAACGAGACTCGGAGTAACTGTTACGAGGTGTGGGAGTCTGAGCAGCAGCGCTTCACCTACTCCATGACCATCATGGTGCTGCAGTACTTCGTGCCGCTGGCCGCGCTGATATACACCTACAGCCGCATCGTCCACGTCGTCTGGCTCAAAGACGTCTCCCACCACGGGTCTGTGGGCGGCAGCTTCGTGGGGGACTACGGCGGCGGGGGATCCTGCCGGCCGGTGTTGCCGCACCGAGAGAGTGCCCCAGGGATGGAGCTTAGGAGTGGAGGCTTCGTGGACCCGCGGAAAAAAGTAAGTTTCTTCCCCCTCTCAGCCATTTAGTGAATGCAGGGAAAAGATCGATGATGTAGGTCTTCCTAGATGCCATCCTGTTAATTACCAAGGCTTGGATTTCTTTTGATAATGTCGACAACACCTACAGCTACTACTACTACTACAATGACGACGACGAATACAATAAGGATGATGATGCACGGTAAGTACAAATTGCTTTGTAAAGTACTTGGTTCGCAGCATCATGTAACGGTTTCAGGATGATGCCGTATAGTTTACAAGTCATAAGATATAACAGGAAAGAGTTTTCGATTGCCAGTCTTGTCTCTTGTTCATCGTTGTCACAGACTTTATTAACCTACTTCATGATCACTGGAGCAGAAGGGATGTGAGAAGGCTATGATGTGGGCAGATTAGAAAAGAGTAAATGGCATTTGGAATGTGTGCAGAAAGTGGATAATTTGCTGAAACGAAATACTCCACATTTTTTCATTGCTCTTCCACTGCTCTTCCACTGACACCCGAAACTTCCTTTCCACTGGCTTCTAAGATTTTAAACCATTGGAAGCTAGACACGCGCACGCACATACACAGAGACAGACAAATAGAAAGTGATAATAAAATACAGACTTCTGTCACCCCAGACAATCGTAACTAAACAGATAACTAAACAAAGGTCAGTCAATGTGAAGGCTGCTGAAGGTCAGGTGTCAAACATTTGACCTCAAGGCGATGCTGTCAAACGATGTTTTATAAGCTTCAGGCGCATTGCTGCAATGAGAGTCAGATAACTAGCAAGAATGAAAAAAAAGTGGTTATTTAATTAAAACACTTTTGAAGATTATCTTTAAATCTTTCTGTAAGTGTTAATATTGTGTCATAAATCTTTTGATGCGAAATTATAGCCGAAGATTACAAAATTGAACTGTTGCTTGTCCTGTTAGCTCCACTGGTTTCCTTGACATGCTAGAGAGCCAACCTTCAATTCTTAACCAACTTCGACACTTTCAAATGGCAAAAATTTTTCATGATTAGCACTAATTTTTTTATTTAAACGGTGCATTTATGATTTTATTAAGCGAGAAAAAGAAGCATAAGTGCACAAGCAAATAATGCAAGCTCAATAAAAAGAAAACAAGACGGTAAAGCTTCTCATGAGACAAATCGTGGACTTTCTACCCTCCGTTAACTCTCCACCCTATCATTCATAAATTCCTGTCAGTAAATTTTCATGCACTGTTTTTAAATGTTTTAAACAAAATGAACTCCTCTCATACGACCTACTTCTATTTTTTCTGAAGATAACTGGAAAACTCGAGGGAACGGTGTTGAAGTGTTGCGTGTGGAAATAAGGTTTCTTATTAAACCAGGAGAAATCCAATAACTTAGCCACGCCATTTCTACATCCGGGAAAATTTAAATAAAGAAAAATTGCGTGAGACGTGTTGGACTTTTCAAACTCCAGAGCTGCTAGAAATTTCTAACATTTAATTTATAAAAAACATGTCAACAATAATCAAAATGTCTTTCTGAATGTAAATTTTATTCTATCTCGCATCATCCCTCAAAAATTCTTGTAGACAAAAATCAAGACATTTTTAAAAAAATAGGCGCTTGTTTAATTTATCAATAAGAAACTTTGTTGGATTAGATTGCCTGAATAATCAAAATAAGAGCACAATCTTTTGCTACCTACAGGTTCTGCATATAGCAGATTGCTTCCGATTTCAGAACAATTAATCCCAAAGAAATATAAAAATATATTGGGTTCATGTTTCGCGATGTTTTTCTTCTCCCTGCTTTACAAAGGAATATAAAGACTGGAAAAAGGGAGTAAGATCAAAGACACAAGGACTGCAATTAAATCGAGGATCAGAACAACTTTTTACAGAAAATTCTCTCTGAGAGTTTTTATTAGGAAGTTCGGCAACAACGAAAACTTGTAAATAATGGATTGGTAGTGTTCTCTCACACAGGCATGGTGTGGGCGCAATTCATTTGCTATTAGTCTTATTTCTGCATATATAATTATATATATATATTTTCACCTTCTCGTGCATCACACACCCTTGACTCTTAGGTCTCAACAATGTCCTCTGTCAATCTCCGTCTTCTCTCTTTCTCTTTCCCTCTATCCTCTCTCTGTAGGTCGAGTGTAAACAAATCTTTTGCGTACTCCACTACCAAGAAAATTAGTTGAATATATATATATTAGTTAAATATATTGCCTGTTACAAATCGACCAGTGTAATATGTGTGTGTATGTGTGGTGGGTGGTTGTGAGGGATATTGTATATAAAGATTGATACAATACTCATTAGTGGGTGAAAGATCGAAAATCCTTGACACGTTGATAAATGAAAAAGTTTGTGAATATGTGAAAAAGGAGAGACGGAGAGTGTGTGTGGCAAATTAGCTGATCGATCGACTATCGATCTAGGTGTTGGGTCGCTAGAGCTATTGACCCACTGCACCTAATAATACATGATTGCTTCAGCCTCGTGTACCTGCAAGCTGGCAGTTTCCCTGACCTTTTGTGGTGACCCAGGGTCTTAGCAATGAACTTGAGGTTAAGCTGCCCATGAAACGGCAATAATACCAAAAGAGTCTTCTGCGCATCTAACGAGGACGTCGGTCGTTGACCTCAGACGAGCTTTGGGTAGGTCAGCAATATTGTCACTACGAGCATCCGATGCCATGACGTCATGCACGGTTTTAACACTACGCTCGCGATCCTGCGCCACGAGACGTGACGTCACGGGTCCTTTGTGGTCAGTTGGTGCCCTCGTCTTCCTTATCGTCGAGCGGGTTCCACGGGAGCGTGCGAGGACGGAGAAGCCATTAGCTTGTCGTATGAAGCCTTGGAAGTAATATCATACTTTTGCTCTCCAAACCCAGACTTGGTGACTTCTGTCGTCTGCACTTACAATCAATAAATCCTTCATCAGTGTGACTGATATTGGTCTGGCCCTGCCTGACATTCCACTTTCTGGGGACCTTAAGAACTCTCGCTATTATGATATAATAAAAAGCTATCTGGCATTAGAAAATATAAAATGTGCACAATATATAATATGCAAAATATAATTTATAATGTGTCAAGTCTTCCTCTGTCTAGTTCATTTATATGAAGAAAAAAATCATTTATAAATAACCATTTGCCTTCAACTATCAGGCATATAACTTTAAGAATAGACTTTATTTATACAGCCTTGTTAGAACTTATATAATATGTATATTTCGATGCATATATTTTTTATTCGTAAAAATAAATAATAAATAAATAGCACCTCTGCATAGTGCCTTTTTTCCAGAAACAACCAGACTCAAGGCACTTAAAATATTAAACACACCTACATAAGAGTAATAATAGTCTCAAACAACGAGTTTATTAAGGTTAAGGTGAATGTCAATGACAATAATTGGTCCCAGTGGGTAATTTAAACATGGGAATGTGCTCTAGTTACAGTAAGTTAAAAATAAAGTAGAATAAGTTCACTACATGTGAATGAATGTCGTCAGCATAGATGCACTCACTACAGTTCAGTTGTACTACTAGCTGTAGTTGTGATTTGTAGTTGTAGTATCAGTGGAATATCAGTGGTAGAGATGGTGGCACCAATAACATAAAATTGTCCATCGTTTGAGCACAGTTTGACTGTCACGGAGGTCACATCAACTCAGTGACAGTGAAGATAATAGATGAAGCAGGAGTCAAGATGGAAGACAAGACGTCAGAGAAACAACTCCTCCCTTGTTGACTCACGAATCCACAATATAAGGAAGCGGGAAGAATGTTAGGAGGAGGATGAACCGTACATTGAACACCTGCAGGGTACTGATGATTGAAATCAGCAAACAAACCGAGATGATGTAGATATGGCGTTTGAAACCGTTAGACCATCAAGAAACACAGATGGGACACAGGCTCAGGAAACAGTTCCGAACAGTGGCAGTTGGAAAAAGTGAAAAGTACAAAGTAACAGTAGTCAGCAGACACAAAAACATGACGAAAACCCTAAGGCACTACAAAAAGCAACAAAAAAATAACAGAGGTTGTCCCCTCCAGCGGTAAGTCAAAGAGACATCACTCTCAATCGTGGATGTATTCGTAAAAATAAAAAACAAACATGACGACATTGATGTTCATAGCAGCAGTGTTGAGGGTTTGTCAAGAGGCAAATGAGGACTTTATTTTTACTCGTCTCCAGCAGTTTGGGCTTTCTGATCACGTTGGTAGATATAGTGTGACCCAGTTTCTCGACATACGCCTGAACTAACCTTGAGGGTAGCTGATACGTGTACTGCGTGATGTGGGTGCTGACAGGGTTGTGGAGAGGTGGGGTGTGGTAGGGTGGGAAGGGCTGTTGTTCTGCACAGAAAGCACGTGCAGCCAACGTGCGAATGGCTGAAGTGACGTCATCCACAACATAACGACATGACAGGTTGCAGATGACTTATGGGGAGAAGTTGGAGGTAAGGAGGGAGGCAAGGGCGGTCGGTGACCGTGAACGCGGCCCAGGCTGTTGCGACATGTCCGGATGATTTGTTGTTGCTGCATGTCCTGATGATCTGATCGCCGCCTAGGTTTCGCCGAAGTCGCTGCTAATCTCCCTAGGGGCATCATGGCCAGCAACCAGCCTGCGGAGGGAACAAAGGGCAACAACAGGCTAATGAAAAACCTATAACTGCTGTACGTGGATACCATGATGCTCATTAGGTTAACTAATATGTGTGTGAGAGAGAGAGAGCGCATATAATGTTCTTTCTCTCAATTGATCGTTTGAACTCTAGATAACAAGGCTGAATCGTAAGGGCATCCATTAATAATGCCTTCATGCTTGACTGAATCTGTCTATAAAATACAACCAGGTGGCAGGATCTTGTAAGGGGAAAGGATGGTTGTTGAGAGAAGGGGGTAAGGTGATCAAGGTGAGAAGAACAACGCTACGCTCTTTCTCTGTTTACTCCGTGCCACCCACGTGACACACGAGGTGCGGTATCCGCTTACTCACCTGTCAATAGCGGTATCGACGACCGATGGATCGACAGGTGAGTAACACTCGCTCGACAGATCGACAATCGACCCGGGGTGTAGTTCAACAGATACGTGGCCTTTTATGTCAGGGGCAGAACTCGTAAAGCAAGCGCTGACATCCGAAACTGCCGGTGTAAGACCCTAGCCTCGGTGATGTTATTTGTATGCGGCAAATCCTTACGCAATGCCTTTCAAACAAATGAAACAGAACTGAGGCCCGTTGGCCTTCCCCACCCCACCCTTTGGTTCTACCCGCCATACATGTCTTCCACGTGGGTAAATCAAGGTCACGAGGGAAATCTAGGGCAGGGTTCAGAAGTTCTCGAGGGTCGAATCCAAGAGCGGCAACGCGGAAATGTTTGGGGAGTTCCCTGAGTGGACCTCCTCCCCCAGGTGATACTAGCAGAAGGCAGTAGAGGTGGTAGAGGTGTTCGTAAAGGTTATTTGTTTGCTGGTCAGTTTGGCGCCTTTTAACTACAGGACAGAAGATGTCAATGAGGACGCCGGGTTCAGTCTGAACTCTTAGTCCGTACCTTGACGAGGGTAAGAGGGAATTAGAGTTGTCCTGGAAACATTACGATGTAAGTAAACTTGCAATATCCTCTACATGCCTGAACACTTATACCATCGTCAATAAACAAACGATCTTTGATGAGCTTCACGCCTTGTAAAGCTCATAATGACAAAAAAATAAACAGCAAATAAACAGCAAACCAAGACCTCAAAACTCGAGAAGTTTATGGCTATAAGCAGAAGACCGTAAGCAAGCGTATCTTGTACAGGTACTAGCAGTAAAACTTGAGGTTTGACGAGATCATCAGTGCATTTAAATGGACAAATCACAAGATCGTCATGAGTGTTAGTATTCTCTCCATGTTCTTCTCAGCAGGCGTCCAGTTATGGCTCTTGAGTGCGAGCGAAATTTAGAAACAATTTACACTTCCGCGTGTCAGATGTCTGGGTACATACCCTCGTGTTCATGGTTTGCATGAAAAAAATAACCCACATCCAAGAGACACCCTTAACCTAATCAAGTAACATACTCATTTTTTTTTCATTTAACGAAGTCCTGCGTGTCCAGTATTATTTTAGAGACTTTATTTAGTTCATTATACTAATAAGCTCAATGAACGAAGGAGTAATTTTAAACAGGGGCTTAAATTGCCATCGGCGTAAAAAAAAAATAATAAGTGAAAAACAAAACCAAGATTTGAAGTGCACAAAGGGCAGCATTTTTTTTCAAAATATACAGCCGGACTGTCTGGCCTGAGGTGAACTCACACCGCCATTGCACACACCCGGATGTAAGCATTCAGTCCGCATGCAAAAACATGGCTGCCCCTAGTCTCTGAATTGATCTATTTTCATTTCAGTGTGGGGGAAGTCCATTTCGTGCTGAGCCACGGTGCACTCAGCAGTGGGGTTATTTTTAAAACAAATAAATCCATTTTCTAAATATTTCAGCTCTTTTCCCGTCTGTCTTTTACTTGGCTTCATGGCGGACATTCCTCAGGACTGCAAGTTTCCAAAGTAAATACTGGATATTGTCCACACACAACATTTTCAAATGTAATCAATAAGCAATAAGACTCTGTACACTTGATATTTCCTGTGCTGCAGGGTCTGTTATGAAGATGATAATAACAGACGAAAGATAAGGAGTGGTGTGCGATGCAGGAGTTATTTGACTTCACAAATTATAATAACTGGCATTTGTGTGTCGATCGTTGATATATTCGTGTGTCAATATAATTGTCGATTCCTTTAAATTACATTAAGTAGATGTACTAAATAAATTTAAAGCAGATTAGAAGAAACGACAAAGAATTGTGTGTCCTGAATTCAGAACAATGTTGAAAGAAACACAGTGTACAGCAACACACTTCCCCACCCACCATCCATCCTGGTACACTTTGTTATCATTTACAAATTAATCTAGTCGTGTAGGTATTTAGAGATTGATAATGAAAACAGAGAAATTATTAAATTCTGAACGCCGGGAATCATTCTTATGGGAAGCAGGGCTGAGTATGAGCCGATGATGTGCGAATGGCTTCGAATGGCGTCCACCCCTGATCATGATTTTGCCTTCTGAGTTCTTTGCAGTCCAGTGTGAGTGTTAGGATTTCCTCTAAATGCTTCCTAAACTGTCCCTCTCTGGTATTCTACATCACTTTTTATTCCTAACCCTTGCAAATGAAAAAAAAAAAAACCCCGTTGTCTTAAGAAAACCGGTGCCATTGCAGGGTCCCTAAGCCTGTAACTATGGGAGGCCAATGTCTTGGATTCCACGAGCTTAATGACAGGACTGCGAGACGTGCACGACAACAACTTTTTAGTCTAACCGCTCTGAGCATGAATGATGGGTCTGATTGAAGTACACAAGCAGCAGTCTGGTCGGTCTCACTGCATTTCTTTCTTTCTTTCTTTCTTTCTTTCTTTCTTTCTTTCTTTCTTTCTTTCTTTCTTTCTTTCTTTTTTTTCATTTAATTTTAATTTTTTCTTTCTTTTATTTCTCTTTATCTCAGCTGTATTATCTATCTATCTTGCTCTATCTCGTAGTCAAAGAAGGAAACTGCAGCTTCGTTATCACCTCTGATCTATGAGAGCAACATTTTGGGGGATACTACCAAGGACCTTCGACCTCTTTCTCTTTTTGTTGCTTTCGGTTTGTTTGGTATGTGGAGACGGTGTATGAGTGGTAGGATATAGGAGTAGGGGTGGGGAAGGGGTGAGAGGGGCAAATGGGGGAAGAGGTATTGTAAGTTGGGGTAAGACTGCTACAAACCACCTCGCTTCTGGCTTGCTGGTCAATGGCACTAAGGATTCTTTTTCTGTTAGTATGTAATGAGTCTTTATATAAGGTGTTGAGATTAAGGTAGTGGTGCATGAGTAGGGATCTTGTGTGATGTGTAAGTGTATATTCCTAAATGTTGTGTGTGGAGGGATGGAGAGGGGTTACATTCCTAAATGCTGTTTTTTTTTTAAAAAGATATAAATACTTATGCGTAGAGTTCTTGGTACCTATGTTTATGGAAGTCGAGTATAACTGGTTTTGTTTATAACCGAATGTTTAAAGAAATTTTAAGATGCTATGTAGTTACTTGGACAAATGCTTAAACTTGCTGGAGCTATGCTCTTAAAGCAATAAATAATCAATCAATCAATCAATCAATCAATTTTTAAAACCTCTGTACATTTTAGATGAATATTTCAACACGCCTCGCTATCTTGTAATTTCTAGAGAAGCGGGAAACACCCCGCGAACGCCGACATAAATATTTCGCCAATAAATTAATTATCTCTTATTTTCCGAGAGTTTTCAAAATCAATGCGAGACTGACATTTTTATGGATTCCGAGTTTCCTGTGGGGTGCGTTGTCCATAAAGCTGTTCAGAGCTTAGGGGGAGTAACTCCGATGCTGTTCAGTCCACGTTTTTCATTTGTTGAAGAGCTCGCCTTTTACGGTAATTGCACCGAAAGCTTAAGCTGGTGTCGATTAGCAACAGACTTTAACTAGTGGCTGTCCGATGTAATTAGGGACACACACACACGCACACGCACGCACACACACGCACGCACACGCACTCACGCACGCACGCGCGAGCAAACGCAAACTGTCGTACCCAACCACATGTGTGCATGAAAGCTGAAAACACAAGAAGAAAAAAGTCGTAAAATAAAAAAAACAAAAAACGACTGGTCTCAGATGTGATATCGGAAGACCATAAACAACGGGGGAAAAATGAAGGAAAACTAGGAAAAAAGTGGAAGACTATTTGATGTATATTTTTATATTTGTGTAACTTCAAGCGAAGACGGCACAAAAACTACCCCAGTTAAAAATAAACCAAAAGAAGGCACGGACAGACAATGAGAAGAAGATGAAAGCAGAAAAAGGAAAAACAAGAGGAAGAGGCAAGACGTTTGAAAAAAAAAAAAAGAAAAGCAAAGTAAGAAGAACATTTCTCCGTCCGTGATTAATCATCCTCAAGTTATGCAGGCCCTGTCGCTTGACAGTAGAGAAACAGATAAAAAGAAATAAAGGTGACCTTGTTTTAAAGGGCGAGCCGCCGTAACCAGGCCCGGTTCTACCTATTAGGCGAACTAGGCAGTCGCCTAGGGCGCAGCGACCGAGGGGGGCGGAAAAAATGGCCTGCTGTTTTTTTAGATGAATAATTTTAGGGAAAATCATTTTTACAAAATGATATTAGCAGGACACCTTTCCTCTGCTTGTAGACTGACCACCACGCTAGTTTCTCAGTACATGTATGACAGGAAAACCCCAGTATCGCATTATCCCAGGGCGCACCTGCAGTGACCACAGCTAACCGGCAGGCAAGTAGAGGGCAGAGGGGCGGGGAAGGGCGGCGTTGGTGGAAGGCAAAGGACCAAAGGTGAAAGGCACCTTTTCATCAGCTTGTAGGTTGACTTCACCACCGAGTGTTTCAGTTCATGTAGTGATGTAGTACAGGAAAACCCATTATTACAGGGCGCACTTGAAGTGACCAGCTAACCAGCGGGGAAGAAGAGGGCGGAGGATAGACAGCGGAGGGGCGGGTTGGTGGATGGGACTCAGTGCGGACCCCTAGGATGGAGTGGACCACATTCCACTAATACCAAGCTCACCTTTCTTTCTTCTATCCTACTTTGGAAGATGTTCCACACTTATGCATTGAAAACACTGCAGCTGAGATCAGAGACAACAACACTGACTTAAGTTTGCTACGCGAATTTCTCTGTGGTTATGACAACTAAACAGCTGCTCAATATTGTTTACACTTACGAACTTGCAACCCGAAGGAACTTAGCTAATGTCACCAACGCGTTCTTAGTTAATAAGAGTATGAAAGTCTTTAGCAGACAAACATCAAGGTAGAGCCATTTGAAGTTTATAGCATATCTATTTACTGACACTGATGGCCTATAGTCTTGTACTTACTGTTGTGACTCATGGTCGTGAATATTAACTTTCTTATTAATTATTAAATTTCTGTTTCGGATTTGGTGTATTACGCTTAATTTAGTTGTCAAATTGTAACGTTTATTTTTTATCTAAGAGTGCATCTGTTTGTCTACAGTTTGAACGGATAGCTTGTTGTTATGCTCCATTGACAGAATATTTGAAATTGGTTATTAAGAGATAATGCGTACTAAGACCTACAGTCTATATACTTCTCTTGTTTTCACCTAACCCTATGCTGGACACCATGCAGTGTTGATCACTGGACTGTGTTTGGGGAGCTGCCCTGACACCATGATTTACAACTTTGCATTGTTAGTGTCCAGAAGACTCTCTCTTGACAGACTCTCTCATTGCCCGCCCACCTGTGAGGTGTGACTTTGGATGGGAACAAAGTAGCTGCTATCAGGGTGGTCTAGAGGCTGGAAGCTGTGATCAGCTTGAGTTTTACACCACACAGCAAAATAAGACCAGAGCAAGGTGCTACACATTTCTTGTCTCCATCAGTGTGCACTCCATAAAACCTTTTACACGAGTGTTTGAAATGCCCTGCTCATAAGTGTAGGTCTGATTTGGGAGGCACGCAAGCATCCATGTGTGTATGATGCACGCCTGCAAAAGAAAAACAGACGTACCTTTTCTTGACAAAAAGTAGTTCTTACTTATAAGTTATTAATCAAATCTGACAGCAAATTCTCGAAAAAGATTCAATTTTAGTAAGCCATTCTTTGACACTTCTGGGTTGTAACGCCTCTGGTCGTAATGAGTTCTTGTAGAAAACCACTTTTCTACTATTTTTAAGCAGCAAACATGTAGTCAGTTCAGTTTTACTTGTTAGTTCATCTGTAAGATGAGAAAGAAGAGAACAATTGAAAGGACTTGCCGATGGAGGTGCAAGCAGCTAGGTGGACAGGCCCACAGGTAGCGATAAATCTGTCACAGGTAATGACCAGTCCGATCAGACTAGAAGACTGGACAAAGAAGGTGGTGCGATGTTACTTGATAGTTGTCCGTGAGATGAGAAAGAGAGAAGAGAGAAAGATTGAAAGGACCTCAGTGGGGTGGCTTAGTGGAGAAGGGTAGAGATAAATCTCTACCACTTTAAAGAAAGTCAGATCACATTACCAGGGCTGGACAGCCAGAGTGGGGAAGAGGTAGTTGTAACTTTGAACTTAAAACCCACAGGACGATGTACAAACCTCACTTTTCTGAGCGGCTGCAGACATCTCATGCTGCTGTTTGAATTTACTTTGTAATCGTCTGTTTGGGTGCTTGGAGCGATCATCCTTCCACAGCTGAGTCAGTAAAGGTTGTGAACTGCATTGAGCCGTGCCAGACTGAACAGAGCTACTGTCTACAGCCACTTCATGAGAGTTTGTAAAGATAAGTTCGCATGAATTTTATACACTGTGACATAGCTGTATATATTTTATTAACACGATTTATGTCTTTCTTTACATTAATTTCATTTCCTTATTTCTTATAGTGCTTACTTTGATTGTGTGGATGCAACGGGTTGCGATAGTGCTGGTGTAACTTTTTGCAAAACTTTTCATTGCACTAACGGGTCCGTTACAGTCTGGTGGTCTTTAGCACATCACAAGCGAGTTGAGTTCTGAGACAGACCGCCGCAATCATTACTGGTGATATTTTAGCCTAGCTTTCTTGTTTGAACTGCGTCCATTGAAGACAGATTTAAACAGATTCAGGAGCACAGTGCATTATTTGGATTTCTTTATGATATCCAAAGCATTTCTGAAAAACCAAGGAAGGACATTCTACTTTAATCTACTATCTTGCGAGGTCTTGGCAAAGGCACTAATGCACAGAGACAGCAAAGACATTGACGCGGAGGAACTCTGTTCTGAATTACAGGTTGTGGCTACAAGACTTCCCAAACCTAAAATGAACCCCAAAGAAGTCTTAACATTCATTATCCAACATAAGCTATTTGATATTGTGCCGAATGTTGTAGTGTCTCTCAGAATTTTATTGACCCCTCCAGTTTCTGTTGCCAGTGCAGAACGGAGTTTCTCAAAATTAAAATTAATTAAAAACTATATGAGATCCACAATGTTGCAAGAGAGACTGACTGGGCTGGCCACCATATCTATTGAGCATGACTTGGCAAATGCAGTCAATATGAAGAAACTGATAACTCGTTTTGCACAACAAAAAAACAAGAAAAGTGAGGTTTTAAGCATCAATTTCAGGACCAGGACAACATAAATTGCAAAATAAATGATATAACATGGTTCACTTTTTGTGAGGTGTGTGTGTGTGTGTGGGGGGGGGGGGGGGGCGCAGAATTTTTCTTTCGCCTAGGGCGCAACACAGCCTAGCGCCGGCCCTGGCCGTAACTTACGTCTGAGGACAGCCACCAGGGGGCGCGCTTGGCTTGCTCTCGTCACGAGACTCGAGATGCCCCGCGTTACTGCAACTTTATTGCCCTCAGCACCACTCACGCTCGCCGTGCCAGCTCCGCTCACTAACTCCACTCACTAAACGCCGTGTGTGATTAGGTCTCCCCGAACGCCTGCACTAGCAAAAGATGGAGGAGTAGTAGTATCATCATCATGAAGGAGAGAGAGAGAGAAAATCTTGCCAGCCTATTTGCAAGTATTGATATCGGCACTCAACACTTAAACTACCGGTGTCGATGGCGACAGACTTTTAGTGTAATTATGGACACTCGCCCACTCCCACTACCACTACCACACAGACACAAATTCTTGTGTTACTATCTGCAATAACCTGTCTGGTTCCAACACTAGTCTGCAACAAAAATATTTTCAAGAAAACTGACCAGCTTGTCAAGACTCAAACACTTCTTGGTTCTTCATTCCAGAAAACTGACCATAGTCTTTAAGCCCTTGGTTACGCCTCCCCTCTGTAGCACTCCGCTAGTGGTGATCCCATGAAACAGTAGGTTCAAAGGGGAGCCGTTAAACCAAAAATGATGATTTCCTCTCTAGGAATCCTTTTACCGATAAACAGGTTAAATATAAGAAAAGGATATCTGACTATAAATATAACAGGTAATCTGTCCCCAAGACTTTCTTCACTATTTTCCGCAGACAAGACACAAGAACGTCTCTCACACGTAACATTCTCCATTCCAGGGAGATTACTGGGACTTTGCCTCCCGTTCATCTTCATCTTCATCTTCTAACACACTGCTAACAAAAACAATTCCTGCAATTATTACACCTAGACATGTGATCTTTGGCTGATACGCCACATGCTACCATCGGTGAGCCTATCGTCCAGAAAGATTTAGTCACGAGATCTTTGATGTAGTGAGTGACAGACAGAGGAAATTTTTTATTTCTTTATTTACATTTTTTATTTCATCATCATGCCCCTTGAAAGCCCTTGTCTCTTTTGTTCAATTTTTCTATATCTGTAAATGGAGGATTGGGCCTTCCCTAGGCAACTGCTAATCAAAATAAATAACTGGAATGGGGGAAAAGGGGAGTAATTCTGTTTCGCCGCGCAGTAATAACTCTTCCGCCCGCACTGCCTGCGTTCAACAGATGACTGATCAGTTATTCCAGCTACTTACACACCCCTACATCCCCCACCACCACCATCACAACCACCACCCCCTAACCCCTTCTGCGCCAGGAACAATAACTCCTTAAGTGTCTTTGAAGTGGCGCAGGGGCTTATCAATCATTCCTCCCGCGTTTAACGATAAAAGGATTATGCGTAGTGGGAATGACCGTGTCGTGATTTGATTGGCATTATTCTTCCTTCATTACGAGTTTTTCAGGAAGGCGGAGGCTTGCTTTGAGAGAAGCAGGAAATATAGAAAGTAACAGAAAGAATGGATGCGTAACGAAGATGTCTGTCCTTGGATTCGATCTGCTTGCCATGCTATTTTACGATTTGTTTGCCTGTACTTTTATTCTGCCCTTTATTTCTCTTTGTGTGAGTCTTTCGTTGTCTTTCTTTGGTATCGACGTTAATTATTGGTCTTATTTTTTATTTTTTATTAGTTTATAGCACAAAGACGGTTTAAACGCCATTTTGTGTCTGTACGTGGCCATGTTTGTTTACACTCTCCATCTCTCTCCCACAACATCTTTCTCTTTTTCCTCTCTATCCTCCCCCTCTCTGTCTCATTCTCTACCTCTCTTTCTCTGATTCGTATGCATCCTCGGTGTACCTCAGGGGCTTGAAGACAAACGCAAAGGCTTGCTTTGTGAGCAGACGCAAGCTCAGACAGCAGAACCCCGATCCCCCGTGTCGCCTCCCGGGTACAGCGCTAGACCGAGCTTTGTAGCAGCAAGCTTGTATTTAATCAACTGGCGACTCATTGCCAACGGCCAAACGTCCCCCGCCTTCTCCCGTGCTCTGGCCCTGTCCTGTTTTCACTCTCAGTCTGGAGATGCATGCATATAGACGATGGAATATTATTATTAGCTCCACAGAAATAGGTTTGTAAGCCAAACATTGAAGACGTCGCACGTGGAACTTCCTCCAAAGTCGTTTCCACTCAGCAAAAAATTCGATTTGACTTTTTTTTTGATCAGACTTCTTCACGCTGAATTTTAACATTGAAATTCTTTAGCCTCGAGCGAATCTTCATGCGAGGACAGGGCTTCCGGTGATGTCTAGGTATCGTGAAGGGAGCGGTCCCCGACACTACCTCGATGGATGAGATTAAACTGAACTCAGGAACTGTCGCGATTCTTAAATGAAGGAGCACACAGGATAAGTTAGTGAAGTAGCTCGGAAGAGATTTATCCTGTAATGTCAGTTACTATAAAAAGGCGGTAACTGTGTTGGTCATCAATCTTCAGCGAGGCGAAGAAAACAAGGTTTAATTCAAGTGTAAATACCCTCGACGTGTTTAGCTTCAGAAACCTTGTCTGGCAACAAGACCCCTCCCTCATCTCGGCCAACTTCTGGAACACAAAGTACCAAGGGAAGTGATGTATTCCAAGGGCAAGTATAGCTAAAGTGGGGATGTCATGTCCACTCTTAGAAGATAACGGATGACAGGAGGGTAGACGAGAGTCCATTTGACAGGATCATCCCTTGGAGATAACGGGGAATACAAAATTCACTATGAATTTTGAGCATCTTTTGAATGCGCACCAGACAAGTCCAAACCTTGCCATCGCGATGGTATAGTCCTTTGTTACCAGTCGATAGGAGCCATAAAAAAAAACAAACTCAGTCTTCATCATCTCTTGCTATGTAAGCTCCTGTACGGACAGAAAGCGCATTGACAGGTTAGCCGAGGGAACATGATTTTGCCATCATGGCAGCCAAAGCAGCCCTCGATCTGTTATTCTCGGGTTAGCCTGGATGTTACTTTTCCCGTCGGGTTGGGTGACTCACGAGTGTTGAATACGGTCGTTTATATTGTCTTTGACTAGCCTCAGACATATTCTCTAACACTAAATGACCCTAACCCAAGCCTTAACCTAATCCCTAACCCAACGACAAGGGGAGTATCCTTAGATATATACTTCTCATTATAATGATCGAACTATAAAAAATTAAAAACTATATCTAGAAAAGATAAACAATCAAAAAAAAATTCAAAATTTTGTTCATGGCTGTGATAAGAATCGAACCTATGACTTTAGAGTGAAACGTTTCCCTTTTATGACCATGCGTACAATGACTTCACAGAGCATGGTTTCTACATTGTTCCAATGTGTAGTCATCGCGGGTCGCCCAACTCTGTAACACACGAAATGTCACATGCCGGCCTTTGTCACGGGTCACAGGTCACGTGACCCGGATGCTCAGTAATCATTTACATTTGTGGCAGTACCTGGCTTTCTGCTGTTACCTGCCAGCTAAATTCTAAATCTTCAGCGGCGAAATATGTCGCCAGTCCGCCCAGACGAATGTGTTCCTCCGTTTTCTTCTGTCTCAAGGACCTCTTTTCTCATAATTTCTGCATTTATTTTAATTTCATAGACTTATTGCATAATGGAGTACTGCATTAGCTCGGTTGTTAATCAGTTAATCCACGCTTTATCCCCCTTTCTTGCCCGTCGGTTGGTTTCTTCAATTTCTCCCTATTATTATTATAAAGTGCTTTGGGATGAGGTGCTATAGAAATCAACTTCAGTGGTAGCAGCAGTAGTAGTAGAAGAAGTAGTAGGTTCTGTCAGTTCATCCCAATCCCTGCTCGTCCTACGAGACTAAAAATAGGTACAGGTAGGACAGGTAGGTGAGGTGTCCTGTAAGGTATCGTGTCCTGATTGATGAGCAGTCTAGTGCTAATGAAGAATGGGGATATTTAAAACCCACATTCCACCAGCGCAGAAATAATTTTTATCATTCTACACTACACACAAAAATTAACACAGTTTCTGGACGCCTGACAGTTTGTCTTTTATTATATCGCAATTATTTTAGGCCGCCGTCTGTCAGGTAAAATATTCTTTTAACTGCGCAGAATACGGTGAGTGGCTAGCACGGCAAGGAGAAAAGCAGGTGAGTGTGCTTCTAACAATATAATTTTTGACAATAGTACATCATGTCCCGTCACTTGAAAGCTCTCCTGTCACGATGGCAATAAAGTGTTATGAGGCGTGACGCCTTTCATTGACACCAGGTCCCAAAAGAGGACCGGGGAATGTTTCGGGTTTAGGGATGTGTGCTTTGCTAACAGTCCAAAGTTCTAATTACTCGGTCTTCCTTGCAAGAGGTGTAACCAAGACCCTGTCTTTGTCCAAATCCCATTGACAGGGATGTCAAAGATGTCAGTGGATGGATGTGTGCGATCAGGCAGACAGACAGAAAGCAGAAAGAAAATACCTGTACACGAGTCTTATTGAATGAAGAAAGCACGAAAGAATTTTTTGAAGAAAGAAATCGTTTAAGATTTCAAGACCGCATTTCAAATAACGAGACCAAAATATTCCTGTTGCTCTGAACAATAGAGAATATTTTTTCAAATTCCCATACATGAAATTTAAGGGTTTTTTTTAAGGACCATGATTTTTTACTTTCTTTCGCTCGTGACCATTGTAGATGGGAGGTGAAGATTGAGCAGAAGAGCAGAAAAAGGGAAGGTGGGGGGAGAACAAAGTTCGGAAGTAGGTTGTGCACTTTCTTCGTCCTTAACTTCATTTAGAGAAAATACCTTGAAAAAGGTCAAACATCTCATTTCTCACGGTAAACACTGCAGGACGTGACGGCAACATAACGCCACGCTTGGATGACCACGCATATCATCTCTGACCTCCTAGCCCTAGAGGGTAAAAGAATAACTTAAAAATTTTGAAACTTCCAGCACGTAACTGGAGACAGTAGAAAACAAGGCAACCTTACAACCTGACACCTTCACACCACATCATTCCTCCTGCCTTTACCCAATGTTTTAATTTTTGATGAATGCTGTATTATACTCATTAGCTTGTTAGACATACCTGAAGGAAAATAGAATTAATGTAAAAATATATTTCCAAAAACGAATTCGCCCCTGTTTTAACGGTGACCAGGATTATAAATGTTGTTTCTGCAACCTGTTGACATAAAGATATGCTTTTATCTATTTTGAATGGGAGGGGGAAAGGTGGAACAAAGAAGTGGAATCTGACAAAAAAGACAAATTTATAGAGTTGTTGTGCAGAACCCATCTTGAAGTCATGACTTCAACTACCTTGAATTCACCTGTCCTGAAATTAAGCGTCCAGGGTTAGAAAATTGGAATTTAGGCGATCCATCCCCACCTCACCCCCTCTTTTTTTTCCTCCCCTTGTTCCCTCTCTCTTATTTTTTTTTCTCTCTCTCTCTCACTTGCACAGCCACTCACGTTGTCCACCTGCTTGAGACTGTTCTTGATGTCCTGCTATTTTTGTCAGGATAAATGCGCTGCTGCCGTCCCGCTCGCTGTGGCATCTCAAAGACATGTAGGGACGGACACAATATATATAACGGGGTGACACACGCGCTGGTCACATGTGACATTTATCTTCGGCTTTCATTTGTGTCATGCAACCTCGGGCTGTCTCCTCTTGTCACTGCAACAGTAAGTCAGCAAGCAAGGGGGTGCGCAGGGAGGGGCACGGTGTTGATTCCTATATTTAGACCTCCTTCCTAAATATGACTTTGGAAGAGTTTCGCGGCTCGTTGTCATTGGATTGAAAGTGGGTGAGTTGTCAGAGAAATTAAGAGCAATCTAATTAATTTTTTTCCTTTTTATGTCTGAGGAGCTTTTGAGTTGCTTGTAGAGGAAGGGTCGTGGACAAGTACAGGACTTGCGTGTACAAAGCAAACACACAAACAAACAAACTTTATGATCTTGTTGATGTGCTTGACTCTTTTTATTGTCCTGCCGTTTAAACTTCTTTATGATCTCACACAAAAAGAGATGAAAGAAAAAAGTAAGAAATATATATATATCAGAAAAATAGAAGACTACTCGTTTTCGTAGCAATGTGACGCAAAGGACTTCCACACTACAAACACACATACACCTGCCTCATTTCTCATTCACGCACGCACTCATGCACACTAAACACATTCAACCATGACAAAGGGACGGACTGTGCAAACAGACCGCCGGCAAGAGCCTGTGACTGAATGATTTACATTAATTAATGTCTAGGAGAGAAATATCACTCACCCTTTTACAGGACAATAGTCGCGTGTAATCTATTATGTATCACGGATGTAAACAGAGCATAAAGACGGACAACCTGGCTCACGATAGGAAATGTGGGGGAGGGGACGTTATCCAGAGAAAATCCGATAGATGGCGCTGGCTCCTGTGGAGAATAATAGAGGAAGACGTGAGAGGATAAGAAAACAAGGAATGAACTAATTATGGAAGAATAATCAGTAAAGTCTAGACCTGCAGAACTGGGCGTGACAAAGCTGATGGACAATGTTTGTCATGGGCGTGATATTTTGTGTGTGTGTGCGTGTTACTCAAAGTGTCTCGTGAAAAGCCAATAACATTCCGTCAATAAAAGTTCAGCACGAAAGGCGAGCATTTATTGATTGGATAAACACGATTGATTCGTTCCGCTTTTGCGGATTAAAATTTTTTTTAAATGTGTGTGTGTGGGGGGGGGGGACTTTTCACATTATTTTCGTTGCTAATTCTTTTTTGTCTATTTTTTTCGCAATAGTTATTTACAGGGTTTACTGTTGGTTGTTTTCTCTGGATACTATGGACAGAATATATCTAGAGAGTGAAAAAAAGAGAGGGTTATAGAGAATGTGTGCTTGAAAATACTTTTTTGTCGGTGTGATTGGTTGTACATTTGATGTCTGCTTAATGTGTGTCACGTGCACCTTTGTGCATGTGTGAGTGCCAAGGTACAAGCACTTTCAGTCTTAACTGCTTAAAAAGGTGATGCACAAATAAATATATGTATTTTTTATTTCCTTCTTTCCGTCCCTCCATCGCTTTGTCTGTCTGTCTATATATTATTCTACAATTCTCCTTTTCTTCTGTCGGAAGCTTGAATATTGTGCGCAAAAGACACAAAGAACAGAGTAATATCCCAAGTTGCCTTGGAAAATTTGTTGGTTTAATTTTCTTTCAATCAGTAAAAAAAAATGCGTAGCGTTAGGGAGAAAGAAACCCTACTTGTTTTCATTTTTCATCTTTTTTTATTGTTTATTTTTTGTGTGTCTTCATTCTCTTGTAAATATAGTCAGCTGTATGATGTCCATGAAATCACCAAGTCTTCAAAAGGACATCCTTAAAGTGTTCAGGAAACCGCGAGCGCAACGTCACTTCCGGCGAAGACCCACGACGCGCATGACAATTTCCCTTTGCCAAGATGGCAGCTGATTTAATTTGTGTACCGGCATGTGTTGTTTACTACAACCCACTCTCATCTTGGAGTGTGTGCCTCTCCTGCACTCTGCAAGGCCGCATACCTAAGCTAATCCTTTGCTCACCTCTGTTAACGTTCACCAAGACGATCCTCTTCCTTTTTTTAAAAAAAAAAAAAAAAAAAAAAAAAGCTTCACCCTGCCAGATTCCTCAATAATAGAGCTTTGATTAGCCAAGCGCGTCTCTTCTAAACCGTGACTTGCGTGTGACTGTCTCCCCCAACCTCTCTCATCGATCTTTCTTTTATCTATGCACCATCGGGTTCACTTTGTTCTGCTTCTTTCAACGAACCTCTGACGAGGGAGGATCTCAAGGCTGTTGTTTAGTGTTCAGTCCTGCACGTGCATAACTATCTGTCGCATCCTTTCTATATCTATCATCCACTTCAAAAGCATTCCGAAGCCGACAACCCTGGACAGACAAAGCCAGTCCGGTTGACTAAAAGTGGTGGACAGGGGATGAATATCCTCCCACCCGCAGTTGCGAAATAGAATCTTACAAAAGAAACCGCCGGGTTGCAGCCGATGCGATAATGTCTATTCCGGGATTCGATGTAATTAATCTTTCTTAGCCTCAAGAAAGACTTTAGTGAAAAAAAACCGTTATATCAATGCTCAGAAGCTTTTCTCCTTCCCTTTTCTTACCATTCTTACAGCCATACAAATATACGATTAGACATGTGTAAGAGTGATTATTTTGTATGTGTGATTTAATTATTATTGACATTCATTGATCTTCTAGCAGGACCATACAGAGAATTATGCTTCAGGATGGAATATAAGCTCGCAACAGACGTTTCTGAAAAGAAAAACAGAAATTCAGAACGTTTGGGGTAAAAATAAAGCAACCACTATGAAACCAAATGGAGAAGAAGACCTGTTTGTGTAGCTTTGGGCGGGGGTGCACCCTCCTGTTAAGGGACGAAGGTTCCACAGAAACATAACCCTGACCCATTACCTTAGTAATCTGTGGGACAAGTAATTAAAGTGCCCGATCATGACTCCCAGGGGTACACACATAAAGAGCCTTACATCCTATTTGAAAGTTTTTTCCCCAAAACTGTTAGTGCTGCTCAGTAATGGAAGAAAAATAAACAAGAGAAGCAATTTCTCGCCACGATCTTTCCTCTAAATGCCCTCTTTTCATCTTGGAAACTTTCTGATAATTATTATTTTTTTAAATCCTTTGATAGTTATCTTCCCCTAAAAACAGGGTTATCTTCCCTGCTGATGTTTGCTCTTCAGGTGGTTGTTTTGTCTGGAAAAATAGTAGTTAAGGTCTTTTCTGACATAACAAAGGCGCCCTCTACAGGCCAGAGTGTGCTCACCGGACAGTGTGTCACTCTTGAAGATTTTGAGCGTGACATCTACCTTTCTTACAACTGATTCATGTCAATATTATGTGCGGAAAGAAAGAAAGAAAGAAAAAAAAATTATAACACCAGAAACGCAAAAGACAAAAAAAAATAAAGAAAAGAGTAAAGTTCACTGACCCCTTTCTAACCTTTTGTTTTCTTGTTGGGCATTAGGAAGGTCTACAAAAATAAATGACGAAGGACAAAACAAAATCAAGAAGAAAAAAAAATGCAGACGTGCTTGATGAATCGCGTTACGCAAGTACATTGCGATCGCGTGAGTCAACACCACAGAGGGCGCTGCAACAGATGTCGGGGTCGACTGCATGTGCGATGCTTGGACTCCTGCCGAGCTCCGTCAGTCGTCGCACACCTTGGTGTCGTTGTCGTTAGAGTTCTTGCTCGCCCTGCTGTCGCTGTCGCTGATGTGGTTCTTGCGCACCTCGCTATAATGTTGTTGATGTGAAGCGCGCATGATTCACGGCCTGGCTGGTTAAGGTTGAGGGATGTTTCCTTGTTTTCGCCTGCTGGAAGGAGGGAAACGCAATAAAAAGAGAGAGGTAGATGGAGGTAGTCACAGGTTACCTGGCTTGAGCCCAAGTTAATTTCTGTCGCTGAGTTTTTCAGGTGCGGTTTTATTTCGATTTGAAATTTCTTTTTTCAAGGATATTCATGTAGCAAAATAGTGATATCCCCTGTACTCGTTATGTCTCATAAAGTGATCGACAACTCATGTTTGGCGACGGGGACATGAGGTTCGAGTGGTGGGGAGGGATTAAAAATGGTAAGGTTCCTCCCTCTTCAAAATTCTTCTCACAAATCCTTATATACATGCAAACATATAGAATATATATTATCAATAGGCACAACGCATAAACTTGTGTATATATACACCCATATAACAACATTTCACACACATACACATACCCATGAATTTCCCTGAGAAAACCATCAAGTTAATCTTCAGAACAAGTGTTCCACTGACGATGTACGAGAATATTCTTGACTCAGCTGAAGTGATCGAAAAATCGAAATCTGACGATAAGATGCCATCTGTATGAGTCAGTGGCAGACGACAAGCCTGACTAGTATATGGAATGTGGAATCAGATATCGAATTTTGCCTAAATGAAGGGATAAGGGAGAGAATTCATAGCCGGCGACTTCCATTTCAAGAATTGTCATGGTCGTGACTTGGGTCCCGAGTAATAAGATGGATGTAAAATTACCTAGGAGATAGCTCTGACCTTGGAAGGGAGCAGCTCTAATGGGGGTGTGATCACGTGATCTATTGACCTAGCATCAGGGGGATTCCCTGGGCTGGTAGGTGTGGACCTATGTTTAAGGAACATCAACCAGCGATGTCCCTCCTGTCCATAATTACTGCCTCGAGTTATTCCTTCCGGCGCTGCATCGGTCTTAGCGCCCTCTGCTGCCAGCCGGGTGTCCGCCATCGTTTTCCGGACCTCGGCTCAGCGTGGAGACAAGTGCGCCCTCTAGGGAGCTGGACACCGGAACCATCCCGCTGACCGAGCGCCCTCTACAGCTGACGACATCAGCAGTCGATAGAACTCTTCGCTTCCTCCACTCAGTACTACCGTGACGTCATTAGCTTTTCTCGCGTGTCCTTCTCTTCTCGCGAGATTTTACTGACTTGTTTCATCAGGGTTATTGAAGTGAATACAAGAATCCAAACATAGAACTCTGAATTATAGAACAAGCCTTGCTATTCTGGTAACATCCTCGCATTTCGTCCTGTAAATCTGGTAACAAATCTCAGGGGCAGCAGACCCTGTTATTGCTCTGATTTATGTGTAAATACACATCAAAAAGTGTTAAAACGGACAATCAGCTTTTCAAACAAAAACTTCGTCATGCCACATTTACGTCTGCAGTCAGGCATTGAGTTTTTATCACTGGAGCAAAGCAGCTTTTAATGTCCTTTATTTTTAGATTGATGCGTCTGGGTGTGGTCATATTTGTTCTGCCTGCCTATCTGGTTGGCTGGATGGATGGATGGCTGGCTTTAGTGCTTATGTACTCGTTTTGATTTTTCTGGAAGTTTAACGTCTTTTAAGTGTTCCAGTAAGCCCTCGAGGCCCTCCCACTTTCCCTCTCAAAAAAGAAATCTGACGATTTCCAATATTTACTCTTAAACTAGCTTGACAACACATCCACACTCGCCGGGTTGGAGGCAAAAACCTTTTAGCACCAAGGAGAGATCCGCCCTCTAAGGCTCAGACTTTGACGGATGTCCAGAAAAATCCCTGGGCACAGTTGAGATTTAAACATTATGTTTCAACCATTTTCTTTTGTATTGTGCGCTCTATATTATAACTGTATGTACACGTGTAGTTTGTTGCTTGGTCTTTAATTATTTTGTTTACTTGTCGATGTTTATGTTCATTACGGGGCCAAATTTCACTGACACCACGTGCTGCTTACCTACACTATCTTTTCTGTCACCTGATTCCTTATTCGTCTGCTCCTAATATTACAAATCACCGATTCGTCCTGGTGACTTTAATTGACGGTTTGCATGAAAAAAAAATTGTTTACAGGTTGACATTGTGAAGAGTAAACGAGTCTGTGTCTGAGCTAACTCTGGCTCATCTGATTGATTATGAATAAATTCCTTGGCGTCCAGTCCTACATACGAGAAACAACGCAGAAAATACATCAGACAAATATGCGTCTGGAGCTGTAAACATTGCTCACATCTGTTGCTCATGCAGGATGAGAAAAATAATGAACCTCAGCATCTGTTGCTGTCGTGTAGACGCTAAGTTTGGACACAAATATGTGACCGATCGGAAAATATATAAGAAAACTACTCACGGACACGCATCATGTATGGAAACATGTTTTTTTCAGGACAAGTAAAGAAATTAAAGGGGCATTTACATTTGCTGGCCTCTCATACAGGGCACATAAGCAGTGAGTTGTGTTTTAATATGTTATGTATGGTTAAAAAATAATAATAAAATCGTATTGTTGTGCGGTGTAGCGTAGAGAATTATGACAAGCTTTGGGAAGAAGGATGCAAAACGGGGATGAATGAACGACGAGCTGTATCCAATTGTGGTATCCAAGAAATTATCCGATGCACTAAAAATTTGAAGGAAATTCTCAGAGAAAGAAAAGAGAGGGAAGAGAAGGGAAAATACATAAAATTGCCAGCAGCTCCACGCATGTTGACAGACCGCTCGTTCCTTGTTTTCTGGATGCTTGAATAAGTTGATAGGAGTGGCATCACTCAGCCAACAACAGGTTTTTAATGCCCGTATAAATAGCAAAAATGTGCTCAGCCCATTCTGATCCCAGTTAAACTTTGTCGACATTGATTCTTGATAGAAAGAAAGAAGAAAAAAAAACCCTCAAAGCGTCCTTTCGTTTTTAACTTCAATTAACGCTTTGCTCCTTGCCTGTCACCAAAGAAAGAAACATCGATGTGACTTCTCCCTTTAATTCTCTACTTGAGGCAAAATCACAGCAACGGCCTCATGACCTAATATAGCAATGGTAGAAAATGATAATGAATAGACAATAATTGCAATAAATAGACAATAAAGCAATATAGCTTGTTCTGAAATTACAAAATATTCTGTTTTATGACAAAAATCGAGTTGAGGTAACAAACATTTTCCACATCGTCATCTCCCCAGGGGTTACACACTGACAGTCAAAGTGAGCCTCGGGTTCACATTTTCTCAACTTTTATTATTAAATCAAGATAAATGTTTAAAGATAAATCAATTTTTATAAATATATCATGATAAATATTTTTAAGATTGATCAAGTCTTGACGGCTTCTCATTGGATTCCATTGCAAACCTGTACAGAATATTACTGGTTTGCTTCCGAACTTTCATCTTATGCTGAATACATTAATCAAGATTTAATTTTTTTTTGAAAAATCTGTTCTGTTGCTATTTTATTGTTATTTTTAGCCGCAAAGTCAATATTTTGTTCAAGGAAGGAAAATAATGAGACAGCACTTTGTCATTATTTCTTTTCACGCCATTCTTTTAAAAAAAAACGTATGCGTCCCATTCCACCATTTATCTTTTCTTAATGGAAAGCTTTACAGCAGGGTTAAAATATCGGAACAGGCAGGGTGTGCGGGACAAAAACGAAGAACAATTTTCTCTGATTAGTTGACTGTTTGACTACATGTCTGAGCCTAGTCTGCTTCACATTTTTCTTTCTTTCTTTCTTTCTTTCTTTCTTTCTTTCTTTCTTTCTTTCTTTCTTTCTTTCTTTCTTTCTTTCTTTCTTTCTCTTATATGTTTTTTTTTCTGTTCTTTTTTCTCTCTCTCTCTCTCTCTTTCTTGATCACAATTTTTCCTCTTCCTCAGGTTTGTGAACATCATTCTTCTACCACCGTCCAAACTTTCATCAATGTTTTCATCGATAAGCCCTTGAACAAATCTGTCTCAAAGCGATCACTATTTCGATTCAGGGATCGTTATTCGGTCCGGCACAGAAAAAAGAGGGCTTCCACTTTTTCTGCCTCTAGGTCCTCCGAAGTCTTTATTCCTCCTATACACACATCATCATCAACCGGGACTTTCCACTCACCCTGAGCCTCCAACGACACTTGAAATGAGAGGGGGAGGAGAGGAAGGAAATACTCTCCCTCCCCTTCATGGCGGGCATGAGCTGTACAAGCAATGTCTCGAGATACATGGTCCTCACACCTTAATAGCCTCATAAGCCGCTGCATTCCGCATGCCTGGCTGCCATGTTTGTCCAAAAGACTTTTGGAGTTTGCGGTCCTGTCTCTGTCTCGCCGGTCAATCACTTACTGTATTATTGCAGGAAGCTGGGTCTTTATTTCGCAGACAACAACCATTTAGCGCTTGGATTAGTCTTCAATGAGACTTGCATGCTAGAATGATCCACCAGAAGCATGGCCTTCATGTAGATGGGAGCCACTGCGACAGTATTATCTTTTTAATCTTTAAGATTAGGTGAGATAAAAAGTGAAATTACCTGTCAAAGTGCCGTTCGATGTGTTTGTGCATCTGTTACATCGACTGCTGGCATTAAAACTTTGTAAATATCGCTGAACTTTATGGTTCAGACATTTTAAGTCTGAATAAGTAAATGATTTTATCTTTGTGCCACAACATATACGTAACCCATTAAATTTTGTGCCTCTATTTATCCTTTTCCTCTAATTTCTGTCTCTATCTCTCTCTCTCACACACACACACACACAAATAAAAATAAATAATTCACACCTACAGAGGGAGGAGTACTCTCACGCGCTGCACGTGCTCTGTGACGCACACGCACTATTTTCGTACTATTTCTCACGTGTAAATTTGCGCGGCATGGGGACATAACTGGTCATAGTCTGGGAGCTAATGACTTCATATGCTAGAAGGGTAATAGTCAGACTTTCATTACAGAAATGAGACAGATGATTACACTGCTAATGAAGCTCCTGCTGAAAAAGTAAATTGCGAACGAAAGAAGATCACCAAACTTTTTACATTTCACTCCCACGTCAAGTCACACTGATTATTGGATGGCGACATCTCTCTTTAGTACCGTACCTGGAAACGTAATTCCTGGAAGGGGAAAGAAAGAAAGAAAAAAAGGAAGGAAGGAAGATCTGATGCACCGCCTTCGGACCTCGCGTGAGACAGAAAACGGATAAAGAGAAAGATGAGACGGACGGGCAGACAGACATAGACAACAACAGAAAGAAAGAAATGGTGGCTCGGCCACTGATCTCTGCCCCGGAATTCATCAGTCTCTCGCCCTCGGTCCAAGCTCCCGCTGACTCCACACTCCCAGTGCCATGTTCCCTCCGCAACCGACGAGAAAGGTCTCACGAACACCTGCCCGTTATACCCACCCAGAGAAGATTGCAAGAAAGCCACAGTGGACAACAAAATCCGTCATTGTCACGCGTACCCAGCTAAGCACTTGAAACACGTACCCGACTAAGTCCTTGAAACTTACGTTTCAAAACAGCAGCTGCCTGGTGTAGTTAGTCTTATAATCGTGGAAAGGGGATGGACGAGTGAAAAGCAGGACATTGTAAGTGGTTCACCGTGACTATGGGCTCCTCTCCAGCAACGATTTTTTGCACGAAACATTTTTCTTCTTTCACTATTTCTGAAAAAAATGATTTTTTTTTTCTTTTCTTGATGGTAAGGCAAGGGCGGAGTTGATAATCTTTTTATTTATCTCTTTAGCTGATGTAATGAAAAGAAAATCGTTCCACTTCCGTTGCCCGCACCCCACTGAACCATCCCCTTCCCTACTTTCTGTAATCTCGATGGTCGCCTGTCGATCAGACCTGCTAAGGGCCAGGTGCCGGGGCCATGTGAGAGCATCACGTGTTCTCACCACCAGCCAACCCTCCAATCCTCGCGAGCCTCGTTCTCGACTGAGGGCGGAAGCAGTCATCACTAGAGGGTGCTTAGGTTGTCACTTGGCCTCTCGTATTTCCCTTACAAAAAGAGTCGCTTTGCAGCATCTTCTTACCTCCCTTTAATTTTTTATCTTCTGGACATCTGCTTTTGACTTTGGCATGTCTTGGGTCAATATTTACATCAGTTTTTTTTCTTTTCTTTTTTATGAATCTGAGACACCTCGTGTATTGTAAACAGAAGGGTTGATTTCGGTTTTACGTCAGCCATATAGTTAAGAAAGGACAAGTTAGAAATTGAAAAAAAATGAACAAAAATAAAATAACAGAGCTGTTATAAGTGCCTGCAGACTTGTACCTAAGGGACGGAAAACGGAAGAAGAAAATCAGATTGACTGAGCTAGGAACGAAGTCTTTCCCCGGTATCTGCAGAGTTTGTCAATTTTTTGTTTGTTTGTTGTTTTTGTTTGTTTGTTTGTTTGTTTGTTGTTGTTTTTTTTTTGTTTGTTTGTTTGTTTGTTTTTTGTGTTTTTTGTTTAGACAGACACACTTGACTCTGAAGATATGCACCCTACATTTTAGTCGTCCTTTTTATCTCTATAATCGACATACACAACAGTTGCCGTCGACTATCTACCATCCACATCCTTCTCAGACAAATTTTTGCATCGCAGTTACTTCCCATGCTTTCACGTGCAGGTGCGTAGTGACGTCACACGTCGTCCATGTCTTGGTTACATGCCGCGGATCTTAAACTCTCTACTCTGGTTTCTCCCCCTCCGCTCCATTGTCCTTCCCTTGCGAAATCATTTCTAAAGAGGGTACAACAACTTTCAGACCCAAACAATCAATGAATGAAAAAATAAACATGCAACACGAAGAGAGGTTCTTGAGTTTTCTTCTTTTGTGGACACCACACTCTCTGTTTCTGTCTCTCCATCCATTTCACACACACGATGAAGTCGAAGGTGGTGATGGCCAGGAAGCAACAAGTGCTCTCACTGACCGATCGGTGACCTCTGTGTCGAGGATTACATGGGCAGAATCCTTCTGAAAGCAGAAAAAAGGTTTCTTTAAGCCCTTCTCTCCCTTGTGGAATGCTTCGGAGCAAGCAAACAACTTCGATTGTCGAAGGAGATTGAAGCCTTCTGTTCGATCCTCGGCATGACTGTGGACGTCGTGCAGTCGGCAATCACGGGGATGGGATGCAAACAGTAGCAGGCCTCTGTAAGTCAGTCTGGCACTGTGCCCCAAAGCGCTAAGAGAGAGATAAAAGATTTAAAAGCAGCTGGATAAGGGAGGGTGACAGGAGGGGAAAAATAATCGAATGGCATTGGTGGGAGGAGGGTAGTTAAAACTATGTACTGATCGAGTTAATTTTTTTCCCCGAGAAAAGAAACTACCTGGTGTTAACTGTTGCAGTCCAAGATTAGCAACTTCAAATTAGTAGTTAATGATCAGAAGTGGCTTTAGGGAATGTAGCCGTTACAATGAGAGAAAAGCTAGAGTTTGACATTGACTATTTGTTACAATATTTAGCGTTTTGTTGTGAAATGCCTAAGACATGGCCCCCAAGGAACTGTCCCCTTTCAGCCGATGCTACCCTAGCTCTCCGCCATCCTTGCTTGGCTCTCTTTCTCTGCCTCCACCCCACCACCACCACCCGTCTACCCTACACACGTTCCCCCTAAAAGCTTGTACACAACCTTTTCACTTTATAAAGTAGTCTATGACTGTGAAAACGTGGTCAGTTGTTAGTCTAGTCTGGAACTGAGGGAGCTTTTCCTTGGCTGTTTTGTCTTCGGCTGAATTCGCTTGAACGAAAAGAGGATTTGTAGTTTCTGCCGACCCGACATCATTGTGCTAGCTGCCGAAGTTTTCCAAGAGGCTTGAGGATATAAATCATCTTACTGTCAATCTTACTTAGGACAGCATCAATAACAGAATGCATGTCGAGTAGCTTCTCAATACTCCAGGAAATATCAGCAGTGCCTCGGATGTGCTGGAACCGAGGGGCAAGTAATGGGGAAGAAGAGGTTATGCAATTACACAGCCGCTCTGCTATTCTCTCGCCACACGAGACATATAAATCGTGGCTTTGTGGTGCGTGGGAGGATCTGTCGAGGATGACCTTATAGGTCAGCCAGAAAAATGTAGCCGCCGTGTCCTCCGGATCAAACTAATGCGCAGGCTTCCAGGAAAGTAAAATATCAGGACAGGTTGCATGGAGGTCAGAGCAACCTTCCGCACGAGCTCCTTGAATGATGTGTGTAAAAGGATGGCTGTCTGAGGTGAATGACATTTGAAAAGAGCCACACCTCATGGGATGTGTCCCCGCGAGATTACAACAGTCAAGAGAGTGTGGCGAGTGGTTCATTGTACACAAAAGAGTTTGCATGTTCTTGGTTTGATTTGTAGACCTCTGAAGGCAGCAGAAGCAGTCATACAAATAAACTTTTATTTTGCTCGAAGCACTAGGATGGCCTCTAGCATCGATGAAGGAAAAGCAGTCTAATGAATGCACGTGCGCATCAGGAAATTCTAAACAGCATGAATGAGCCAACACTTGAAAGAAAACTGTCAGGGAAGAGTATTACGGGGTTGTTGTTGTTTTTAGAAAGACAAATAATTTTTTTTCAAACACAATATTTTCGTTTCTACTCTTAAAAGACGCCGAATCTTCGAAAATCGTCTTTTTATAACTTGTTCACATGTTTATTTTATTCATTTAGATTTTTTCCTTTTTATTTAAATATTTGCTCTCGATAATCTTACAGAAGAAAAAGCATAAAAGTCCTTAACTGCGTCAACAAAGACATCTTTGTAATAAGCATTTTTTTTCGTATTTAAGCTGGTGGATGTGAAAATTTCCACGAACCCATCCACACAGTCTAGGGAGACAACTTTTCATGTTATCCTGAGGATGTTAAATTATTATTTATTTAGTTTGGACCTCATAATGCCTTCCTTGTTTATGGAATTTAAAATGTTCTTTTCTATACTGGTGACAAAAACATTTTCTATGTGAGTGTGAATAGGCGGTTAGTTCAGAATGTTGCGGATGGTACACAATCTCTAATCGCCTGCGTGCAAGATAGCTTTGATAACCGAGTGAAATAATAAACAAATTTGTCAATCTCTATTTCACGTTAGTGCATGACAATTTTGATTGTTACCACTCCTTGTTTATTTAATGCAGTGTTTGTTGCTGTGCATCCTTTCACGCATGGATGCAATAAAGAGAAAAACACAAAATCAAGTTTACTTCATTCTTTCATTCGTTGCCACCGGAGCGCGATGTTTGTTGTGTAAACAAAACATCTGCAGCGAAACAAAATTTATCCGTAGGCTCAAGGGAAACAACTCTTTTAATAACATCCTTCCTAACCTCCCCTCTCCTGATTAAAGATACATATATCGTTGTATACCGCTACTTGTTTTTAAGATTTGCACATTCGTGCTGGACAAAACCTTTTTATTCTTTGTCTTTTGGTTGTGAGAGGGGGGCTGCATGTTCATCAATGAAGTATTCGCCATAGAAGAAGGATGTCCGTTGGCCGGAAGTCCCGCTGGATAGAGAGACTTCATCGAGGGGGCATGTGCCGATTTCCGGCCGAAGGAAATCAATGGAGATGAGGAGTGTTTAGATGTCTGGAGTAAAGAAATCAATCCGGATGAATCTGACTGACGCACCGAGCCAGTCAAGCGGAACATTTATATACCTCGTCAAGCAGGACGAGAGAGAAGAGAAAGACAGAGAGAGGATTGCTCCAAGCTGAACAAGAAAGAATGAAGTAGAAACATCTAAGCCTATTTCTTATATGGCTTCAAACAACACTAATATTAGCTGCAGACATCGATGACAAGGGCAACTACTCTCAATAGTCGATTTATTGCTGTCATTGTCTTGTATAGTTTGCTTTCCTGTGTAACTAATTTCTTTTAATATTGTAATTTCTGTCTAGTCTTTGGTCACATGACCATAACTTTCGTTGTCTGAACATTCCGTATTTTCTTCTCCTTTAAGTCAACACTGAACATCTACTGAGTTTCAATGCTTGTACTAAGACACGTTACCCAAGGGACTACAGTAGTACAAAAATCCATTTACTGACTTTGCTGCTAGTCCCCACAGTCCACCGAGTCTTGCACTGTTCACCTAACCTCAGTGTATGAATTCAGGGTGAGCCTATAGATAACCCCGAGGTAATATTGACTAAGGGCCATGTACCTCTACATGAATGATCTTTGAATGAGCTAATACTGAAAACACTGAACCACAAAATATCTTACATTGTAAACACGTTACCCATAAGTCTTGCGTGGTGACCTTTAACCCTATAGAGATGTTAAACGACGTTTACAGGCTTTGTCACCAAAAAAAAGGCAAACAAGAGCAGGAAGCTTCATACCATTTGAATAATGTATCAATCAATGCACCGATGAAAGGGATCCAGAGAAATAAAAGACTTAAAAAAAGACCAGACCAGGCAAGAACATTTCACAGTTCGATTACTCCGATACAAACTGCACTAGAGGCGTGTAATGTTGCGGGAGTAGAGCGCAGTGGCAAATAGGCTAGGGACGGGACACAAGTCTGTGAAAAGGCTAAATGTCAGAGAAGGACGGGAAAGGTCGAGCAATGTGACTGGTTTTAAACTGTGCCGACCGTTTCTTTTCTTCCTCATCGATTCTCGAGTACACTGCTTTCATTTAAAAGCAGGCTGGATGAAGTTATCAAAGAAATTAAAGAGGTGCTGCCTGGGATGCCAGATACTAAAATCCTGATATAGCGTCTTTAACTCTTTTTTTTCTCGGCCAGTTGTTGTGGACTCAGTGGCCCATGTCTCGGGCATGTCGCGTGCAGAAAGGTCTCTCAAGTGGCCCACAGAGCCATTATTCTCTGGCACTTCTGTGGAATGGCGGTGGTGTAAACAAGGCGGGGGTCTCTAGGTCTTGTCTAATTGTTCCCGAGAGGCCGGCTTGTAAGGCTAAAAAGGGTTAGTGTGATGTCTCTCAGTTTCTCACTGTTCATGTACTTTCTTTCTGTTTCCTAGCAGGAGTCAGTGAGTTCACTTGTTTCTTTGCTGTCTTTGTCAAGCCGCTCATATCCTACCTTCCATGTGATTTCATAGAGATTGATGTTGTTGTGCAAGTTACTATTCCCAGAATCTTGGTGAATACACTTTTACTGTTGTGTGTCCGGCATTAGTGTACAGTATAAAGTGTAAAAATAATGTCTTTTTTTTTTTGTCGTAGCAGAAAGACTAAAGTCTACTTTTGATAATGAAGAATAGTATCTAGAGGGTGAAAGCCAGAAAATGTTGGTACTATAACTATTATAGTTTAAATATTTAAAAATAATTTAAAATATTATTGACCTTATTATTATCCTTTCACACCAGTATATATTTATATGTGTAAATGTTTTAAGCTTTATGCTAATAATGTCTTTGCCTTGTCATTAATATTTTCAAACTGACTTCCCTAACATTGAAACTTTTCTTCTTATTTATGAATATTGCTAAGCTTGAATGGAAATCTCAGCCTGCAAACACGATACATAACAATAAGGCATGTTCAGATAAAATCTTGTGTCACTGTCTGTTGCATGCAGCAGGCTCCATCTCAGACTTTCAGAACGAACACAAAGGAAAACCAGCGGTGTAATCTTTTGTTCTCAGTAAATCAATCTCAACTGATATCTCTGTTGACACGTATACCGGGTATTTGTACTGCACTTGTACACGAATCTACTTTTACATTATTAATTGAATGCTTCCTTTGAAAATAAGCCCGCAGTATCAAATAAAAACACGCCATAACCAGAATGTATTCATTCCTAAGCACATTGCACTTCAAAGAAATGCATTTAAAAATTTTCATTTGTTGATCAAAGGACGACTTTATGAAAGAAAAGAAGGTTGATATTTCTGAAATCTACCCCCATTGCATTCCTGTGCCAGATGAGAAGAATACGATCGTTGTCATCGTCTTCATCTCCAAACAGCGAAACCAAATCATAAAATCTCCTTGTGGTCCTTCAAGACCTTCCTGCTGAGTATCATTACCAATTATTCCTTCTCGCTTGAGTTCCTGAGACCTCAACACTGTGGATGATAAGTAGAAATGTCCTGTAGCAAGTCTGTGGTAAAGTTGCTGGCACCTAGCATCGCATTTTGTTTGGACGTTTGGCGACCGGTTGTAGACAGACTCCGCTCGGTGACATTGGATAATCGCTGTGATGGCTCCGGCTTTGAGCTCGTGAATTGTTCAAGTCCTGCCCATCATGCAATTTCCCTAAAGATGAGCGCCCGGCATAGATAGCAAGCACCACATTGTTGCATCCTAAGAAGCAGATTTGACAGTGAAATTGGGACGATGGACTGTTCGGAAAGCCATCTGGATATCAGACGAGCTTGAACCAACAAAATGCTGAAATAATGCCATTTGCCCTCCCGGTTTTTTCTCTCCTTAACCCGCATCCTCCCCGAATGCTGTATGCATAAGGAACGTGTGTGTGCGAACGCGCATGAATGTGTTTGTGTGTCCTCCAGATGACCAGGAAGAAAAGTGCAAACATGTTATCTCGTATGTAATAAATCTACCAACATCTGTAGCTAATATGTTGCCGATGCAGAAAAGTTGTACTTGGCTTCTTGCCATTTTTGTTTAGCTTTCTGTTCTTGTTAACAAGATATCACTTTTCGAAAGCTATACGGTCAACTATTTATAGCAACAAGGATTGTTGATACATTATCAATCATCATACGTCTTCGTGGTCAATGTTAATTAAAATAAACAACGAGTAAAATGTGAATTCAATAGGATTGTCAGCATCGAGGGAAAAAAATCTATGGTCATTTGATGAACTATGGGCAGGCAATCAGTCTTTTCAAAATGCAACTGAATATGCATGGGCTTTAGGGAGGGTCAGGGAAAGGCAAAGGAAACACGCTCCAGGGAGTAGATGAAATATTTCTAAGGGTCATTAGGTGGAGGTTTTGCGAAATGAACCCTGGAGTGTTTCTCGTCTTCGGTCACCTCCGCCGAGGATCCCACCCAAGCTTTGCCTCCGAAGTAATCCTGTTGCCTTGCACTCACTTGGCCAGGAGCATTCTTTTGATCTTCAAATTTCGCCAACTTTTTATCTCTTTATTTGTCTCTACTGTTTCTTCGCCTCGCTCACATGTGACAGCTGCCAGCAAAACATGCTTTTTTAGACTACAAAATATTAAACCATTGCACACCGCAAATCACGCAATAATAAAAATATGCTAATGTAGTCGGAACAGAATTGCAATGATGGACTATTTAGATTGTTTACGACAGGAAAATAGAGGGTTTCTTACTAAAGTGTTTCTAGTGGCTACAATGTTATTACATGATACCACAAAGGATGCAAAGTTTGGAGACTAGATGAAGAGACAAAAGAGTGTGTGTGTGCGTGCGTGAAAGAGAAGGAATATGAAGGAATGGACTATAGAGTCACACTACATGGATGGGTACAAGATAAAAGTAGGACTGTAAAAAAGAAAGAGAGCAAATAGACAAAGAAGAAAAAAAAGGAGAAACACAAATAAGATTTAAAAGTCACAGTATCCTTCCTCCTTTCCCCCCAAAAATGTCTCTCTGAAAACATTATCGACCAGAGCAGCCTGTCATGGAACTCGTAAAGCAGGCTTGGTGAAAAGCAGTTGACGAGTTCTGGACGATTTTGGTGAGCAAAAAAAAAAAAAAAAAAAAAGCAAAGCTTAAGTTAAATTCCAGTGCAGGTTGGCACTTGCACCATTATTATCCATAACCATCAGGAAGCAAGGAGTGATTAACAATTGACAGCCGACAGAGAAGGGCATGCGACTAACAGCAGGCACACGGATGAGGAATGTTTTGAGAAAATCTCTGGCAGCGGGACCACGAGGGTTACCCTGGCAAGCACACTTGGAAGCACACCTATGAAGATCGAATTAAGCACGTGCTTTTCAGGCATTAGGGTTGGCAATAGGCCTGATCAGTTACCTAAGGCTTCTGGACCTTGTCAACGTAGACACGTAATTCGGACTTGTAACACGTGACCGTGTGGTTGTCACGGAAACGGGTTGATTGCAGAAAATCTAACACTACTGCCTATTTTGTTGCACACGTTTTCAGGGGTATATGTTTCATGCCTGTGTGTGTAGGTTCTAGAAGGTAGAATTCCTTCATGAGAAAATCATTTTTTTTAATTTTAGGAAAATTAGATTTTGAAAAGAGCTTCGATGTATTTCATTTCGTCCAGTTTAGCGTTATATTAAAAAGTGATCCGCTTTATAAGAAATAATTTTTGTAATGATCGACTATGGCAAGTATATTTTTTAAATATTATAAACTTTAAAAAAATATCTGTGATACGCTGTGAGATAAGCGTCATTAAGTGTTGCCTACCGAGCGCCCCTAGCCGTTAAAGGGTTAGCTTGCGTGTACACTTTCCTTACATGTCTTAATTGCTCATAGAAGGCTTCCGGGCTATAGCATCTCTCTCACTCGACTTCATCTTTCTCCCGCTGTTTGCGCCATTCCTATTGATCTTCAAGTCTCTGATTTTTCTCTTCGATGGATCGTGTCACTTCGTACTCTTGTCGGCGCACACGACCGACTCTGACTTTCGGTCCGACGAAGAAGATGCTGCAATCGGTGAAGTTGAGATTATAGTTTCTTGTTATGAACTTGGAGACGGATAGGTTGATGGGAATGGCTTTAAACTAATAGCAAAGCTGTCGAGCTGTCGCCAGTCGCATTCATCTAGCCGAGTCTCTGGAAGCTCGACCGGCACTTAGCGGAGTTGTAACGCGCATGAAGGCGAGAAATCGCTCGATGAAGTGTCAAGCCGCAGTCCCAGCAATGGACTTCAACATGAACAGGAGAGCTGGGTTCAGGCGACTTGACAAGTCTGAGATTCCATCATACTGCCAGGTCATCTCTTGTGCCTCATCTACCTTTCTCCAGGTCCTCTATGTGTATGGGGACTGGTTGTTGGGTGGAATGGGAGGCTCCTTTTCTTTTTCGTTTCTCTTCAGATTTTTTTAAACTAATTTTTGCTTCTTTCCTGTCCATCACTTGTATCTTGTCTGTAGAGATACATCGGCCTTGAAATTGGAATGAAAAAGAACCAACTTCTCCAAGATGTGAGGTCTGCGTCGACCGCTTCCGAAACCAAGTGATGCGAAAATGTCAGAAACGGCAACCACGTGCCATCTCAAACTAACCAATCAAAAGTTTTTAAAAAACTTAAAGGTTGACAAAAAGCTTGTCCATTTATGCAGCTAGAAAGAAAAACTTGAAATAAAAATCCTAAAAATAAAAAAAAACCCTCTGAAACACAAATGGATGGGAACCTACTTCGCCATGCACGAAAGTCTGAGTCGACCGCTTCCGGCACCAAGTAATGCAAAAATGATTGGAGGGGCAACCAGATGGCATCTCAAACTAATGACATGTTAATAACATGGACATAATTCAGAACTCTTGGTCAGCAATATAGAGACAGTGTTGCAAACTATATTACACAGCCTTCGGTTGGTTCTGAGTGTGCTTCAGCACAGATTATTACCGGGAGTGAAGAAACATCTTTAGACATCCTCTTGTACGTGCAGCGGAAACATAAAGCTGTCTAGTTTTTTCCCTGTATTCAGTAAAAAAAAGAAGCACAAAAGTAGAGAGAAAAAAAACATATTACATGGCTTGTCTGACATACAGGAAGATTTATAAATGCATGCAAATATGTTATTTTAATTAAGTATTTTTCTGTACTAAGTGTAGAAAATTTGGTCCACATGGAGAAATAAAAGTGCTTCCACAATATTGTGCACCAATCTGTTCTTCTTTACAAATATATTGAACAATTGTTCTTTTTTCTTTAAGTGGGAATGTTTCCAATCTCAGTGTGATAGCTACTAAGACCAAAATGTTTGCCGAATGAATTTCATCAATTTTTCATCGATAGAAGCAGAAGTTAATATACTTCAAAAGGATATATTTAAAGTTTCCAAGGGTACCCAAAATGTAATATCCCATGCCCATTAATGGCAGATGGTGAGGGATCATCAAAAAACGTTTGTGGCATCGATGGGGCGGCGGGTAGCGCTGGTTCGATACCCGTGTGTCGCACCACACTTTCCTCGGTTCACCCGGATGTCGGTAATGGGAATCTGATTTTACAGAGGGTTTGGGAAAGCAAGGCAGTGGGGGAGAGGAGACTGGCACCGTCCTGACATCTAAAACCGACATCCAACTTGGGGTCAGACATACGCAAACCACGTGCGTCAGTTTGAAGAGGTCATCCTGTTCTGTGGCTGCATTTGTTTATATCTGAGTGTTTCCATGTGAGATATTATTCCAGTATGTTTTATGCTAGTAGAAAAGAAGCTGCAGGGCTCTTGCACACAATGTGTATTCAATCACCGTAATGAGCCATTACCTCTGCACCAGCGGAGGGTTCCCAATAAAATCGAAATCGGTCTCAAAGATAATTAACTGTGTCTCCTAATTTCTGATGCACTCGATCATCAATATATATTTAAACTTATGCTGTAGATAGAACCTTAAAGAGAAGATGTTCATCATTAGCGTTGATCTACTGACAGATAATTATCTCGAGGGCGTTGACCTGTAAAATTAAACTTAAAATATGCGGGTAGTGTTTAGACAACAGGCAGACAGGCGTGATAGTACACGCGAAATGACGGCTCCAAACATTGTTTGTTATTGTAAGATGGCAAGTTCCAGTGTATTCATATGTTTTCTTCGCTCTATTCCATCTTACCAACTCTCTCTCTCGCGACTGGCATCCTCCACTCACCCACCTACCCGCCCCAGACCTGTCGCATTCTTTGCACACGACCCGCATACAGATGACCAGTAGAACAACAGTCCGTGAGGTAAAAATAGAAAGTAAGATGTCGCGTACGTGGTCTACTTTTTATCGCCATTGTCATCCCCCTCGGCTACATCAGACTAAAATGTTTCCTTGTCAGATTCTGCCGAGGACAGGTATTCTTACAGAGGAAGACACTCTTGTGGTCTAAGTCTTACAGTTTTCACACTCACCCCACAGCTTTTCAAAGGCTGGAAACACTGGTTTCATTTACAAGCAAATGGTATTTATTTAATGTCATCCAATCTGAAACCAGAGCGAAACTTACCTACTTTCTGCAGTCAAAATTTTGGGAATTGAAGGAATGGCAAGCCTTTATAGAAATAGTAATTGTGATTACCATTCCAAAGATGTGGTACCAACAACTAATTATAACTATCTTTATTTTTAATAATAAATATTTATGTATTTATTTAATAATTTATTATAATAAACAGCTGATTTACATATCGTATACACTCCACGCTTGAGACAAGAATGACACATGGATAGCATACGAAGGACGGAAGGATAAGTAACAGAATTGATAAGTAATAAAAGCCAAATATCTAAGATACAAAGAGGAATCGGGTGAAAAAAAACAGGAAGGGTTAAGAGTTTCAGGAATCTACAGAGGAAGACGAACAGATGGACAAAGCCATCAGCGCTGTCCCTGAGTTTTATTTTCGGCGAGGAATCATGAAGGTTCGAGGGTCAGACAAAGGGCGCAGAAAGAAACATTTCTTGACTACTAGGTTTTCGGAAAAAAATATTCTTTCTAACAATACTAAAACTAAAGGCAGAAGGAAGTGTTCAGACGAGAAGTTGAAAATTTTTCTTTGGCGAGAGCAGAGAACAGCTCTATAATATAACTCATAATCTAAACTTGCAAACTATAAAATATAAAATTTAGAAAAAAAATTGTTTAAATTTGTATCTGACTAAACTGATATTAAATATTTTGTCTATTATTTTATTATATAACAAACTTATCCCTCCTGATCTACAAAAGCTTTTAATAAATGTCATGTTTTTGTGGTCGGTGCCGAAAACACACACAAAAGACAAAAAGTGTTCCAGTTGTGTAATAATATATGTGTTGCCACTCAACAATGTCCACTCGCATCCAACCATGATGAATTGTGCTTCTCCTCTAGCTTCGTGTCCCATTCCTCTCCGTACTTTAACTCCGCGACACTTTTCTGAAGATTGCCAGCTCCTGTCGTAAGTCTTCTACACAAATGAGCAGCAAATGTATGCACAAAAACTGGGGTTTGTCTGTCTTCTGTTATAAATACACTCGGTCTGTCTGCTGATGCCATTTTTTCTGCCGTGAAACTATATTTTAGCAGCTTTGTGCATTGTGGTGAGTGGAGTGTTTAACTTACATCTGGCGCAAAGCATTTGGTTCTTTGGAAGGATAACTAATGAGCTTGATATTTATGGATTTCTCGTCCTTTAATGGAGGTGGACATGTTCTGGAGAGGAACGTAGAAATGTGAGGATGTAAGCTAGGTAACATCCTTATCTCTAAACTTCTACTATTTATTTTTTTTCTCACGAAGCCATAACATTACTCTTGGTGATATTCAAAGAGAAAAGTTGAATTCGTGATGTCAAATTTGAATATGGCTACTCGTACGTCCAATGAACAGCCAATGGGGGAGAAGATAGAGCTGTGGGACTGCTTATATAAGGAAGGGGTATTCAGGAACAAACTCAGGACAAAGTCATTAAAACAAATATCACCTCACTAGACCTTTGAGGAGATAATTATTTTGCGCTCAAGAAAGTCTTTAACCTGGAGCTCGAAGTCTTGCTCACGCCATTGTTGTTTGGACAAAAGGACCCTGGTACGACTGCACGCTTCTCGTACACAGATTTATGCTCGTTTTTAATATGCGGTGTGCTTTTATGATCCTATTATGATCCCATTTCATCCATTTGTCAAGCAGTTTACTTTGGACAGATGCCTGCTTGAGTGTCACCTGCAAGTTTATGAAAATCTCGCATTCTTAAAACGAAGACATCTTGAGACAACCAAAAATAGGTTGATGGATGGAGAGGTAACAAGGTAGGTGCCGAAAGAGGTTGGAAAGTAAAGAAGAGACGAAAAAAAAGTAAAACAGGCAGACTGGCAGGTATATGTTGCTCGCCTGTTTAAATGTAAGGGCTCTAGGAAGGTTTTTTCTCAAATAAGGAACAGACATGAAATAACGGAGACTGTCAGGGGAGCATGATAAAAGACATGTGATCAGGGTAGAAAATATGCGATTGGGACGGAAGACACGTAAAAGAAGAACAAAAGAAAAGGTTCTGAAGAACTGAAAGAAAGAGCTACGTCTGTCTCCTCTTCTCTATCCTAAAACTATGTCAACGCCAGCTAAAAAGAAAAATATTCCATTCTCGGGTACTGAAAAAAAGAGTTTCCCCTCAAAAGTTGCCATCCTGAAGATGACCACTGATTTGGCAAAGACCTTTGCTTAGATATTAAATGTCAGCTTTCTTCAAAGGTACTGTCGTTTTTACGACTGTTGAGCAAAGAAAAAAACTAGACATTGATTTTATTCATTCATCCTTTGAAGGGTATAGAGACATTGATATTATACACGTGGCAATTCAACCATTAAATTTCTACATATAGAGCTTGAATAAATGTACATAAAGCTCGAATAACAATATATATATCGTGTGTTGCCAGTCTAGTGTGTGCTTGAACTATTTCAGACAGTAATCTCTCAACAGTTAATTAGTTCTTGCGGCTTGTGCCTTTGATCTATTTGAGATACCTTTCCAGACATTTTTTAATTTGTTTCCCTGTTAAGACTTATGGTCGAAAAGTCATTTTTTTCATCCTTAACAAAATGGATGCATTGATGAAAGGAGGTGGGGAGAACCCACTGTTAATATACTTAGGTTTTTTTATCTTTGAAATTTATTTTAAGTTAATTAGCGAGTGTGTTTTTCGACTAATGTTGGTTCTTTTTGGACACACGCATTGCCGGACAGCATCCAGATGGTGTATTACCATCACAATATCACATATTGGTCGGCTTCTTTAAGATTGAGTTAAGAAATGGAGGATAACATGACCGTGACGAGAGTTCGCTCCGAGCGAAGAGGTTTTTCTTGCTTTCTTCTTTGAAAAGAGTTCCGAAGGAGATCAAAATGTAGTTCATCTGCAAAGCAAAAGTTTTACCTTGGGAACCAGTCGATTCCTATTAGTCAGCGATAATTGTATTAGATCGATTTCTTCTCCTTTCTCGATGGCCAGATCAATCATGGCAAAATTCAATCAAGGAAACCTTTGGGTGATGGCTTGTCGTGTTTGAAGATTGAAAGGGAAGGTTGAGAATGGTACACTTGTGTCCAAACTAGCTAATGTCTGCTATGCGTGTTGTAAAGTGTTTTAAAATTACAACTGTTGTCAAAGCACTGGTGGGAAGGATGACTGGTCATAAACAGATCCTGAGGAGCTATTGACTCTTCGGGCTGGTGTTTTCAAAGATTATACCTTCCGTTTTCTATTAGTTTACAACTAATGCGATAAATTCCAGGATAGTGAATCGAGAAAAACTGATGTTTTAAGCTGGATAATTCGCTTCAATTCAATTATGAAAGTCTTGCCTACATCAAAAGGTCCATTTGTCCAGCAGCAAAGCGATTGTGCTATGACAGTAAAGGTCGCGAGATCGGATCTCGCCTCTGGAGCACTTACTTTCTCATTGTCTGGCACCTGCTTACAACCTGCTGGATTATCTTAAAAAAAAAATCACATTTAAATTATTTGTTGTCTGAAGAGTGGGATCGCTGGTTGAGGTTGGGAGGGTGGGCAAAGTGAAATGTCAAAGAGATGTGAGTTTATCTTTTTATTCCATCGAATTTTGAGACTCTAAGAACTTTAACAACTAGGAAGCTGCGACATTTTGAGCAACGTAGTGAAACAACAACCTTCTTTGCTCTTAATAACATCTCATTGGCTACATTTAAAGATAATACAATGTTGTGGTGAGCCGGTTCAACAAAAGGGCAGCTTAAGAAAACACTTGCTCTTTAGAAACAAGTGAGTTTTATGTATAATTTCCGGACGCAGAATAAACTAATAAACAGCGAATGTTACAGTTCAAGCAAGTGTTTGTCTGAGAAAAGCTTCAGTTGTTTCTGAGTCTCTCTCGAAATGTAAAATTTACATGACGAAGAGCTTGTTATTTGTGGGAATAACATCGTGAAGGACAGTCTTTGCCGGTGATGAAGATAGAGGTTTTCTGTAACATGCACCCATGCCTTTCCAAAAAGAAATAAATGTTGCGTTTTCTTTCTTTGTTTTTTTTTTTCATTACAGTGTTACTGCGCATGCGTGTCTCTTGGATGTCATCTATTTTTTTGTAAATAACATACTGATATTTTTTCTGCAAAATAAAACGACTTTAAGTTATTAGTTTCCAAAAACTTACTTTCCATACAATTTTTTTCGGGCAATCTTAAGAGATACGCAAAAGATGAAATGAGAACATGCGGAAAGTAGACATACGGAGTAATAATAATAATGACTAGAAGCTTATTGTCCTTTCTCAACATATAGAGCAGGAGAAGTGAGCCTTGAGGTTTCATTTCCTGTTCTCTGATGGCATAACCATTGTCCCCCAAGTCCCGTTCTCAGAAGACTTTTCGAGATCAATGAGAACAAAGCGAGAGGCCGGAGAACCTTAAACTCGGAGTAAGGAAGATGTGAAAGCCCCAAAGACTTTTGTGAGCAATTAAGACATGTAAGGAGAAGTGTACACACATACTAAACCCTTTAACAGCTAGAGGCGCTTTGAAGCAACACCACATCTTATCTTAATCTTGAGTGGACTAGACTAGAAAAAAGTTTGACACCACCCATGCAAATTCTTGCAAAAGAACAGTATATTCACAAACATCTGCAAAAGTCTCGGCATATTTCTGACTTTTTTCATTCTTTTTCTGAAACGGATTATTACGAATTTAGTAACTCTCTTACAGCAGATAGAACAATTTCCAGAAAGGCATAATTGTAAGGAAAAGAAACTTTTATTGCAGTGTCCACATTCTGTGGGGTCAAAGGGTCTTTGGTGACACGTGATTTAGCAAGGGTAGAGTGGATAACATGATGAGTGGATGGCACAGAGTGGACAACATTATAAGACAAAACGCCAGAAGGTATATCTCAAGATGACTGAGCATTCAATGGCGCCGTGACTCGGATTTACTTGGTGAGAGAGATTTAAACGAAGTCATAAGAAACCGTCACTTCGGTGACAACTGCCAACAAAAGTTAATGTGTAGACGCCATTTGCACGTAGACGGTTCCTCCTCCCCTGACCCTCCGGGAGTGATAAATCTGTCTACTCCTGTACATTCTTTTTGGTAGGGGGAGATAAATACTCTCCTTTCATGCTAATTGCGTTTGGAACCAGAGCAAAAGACATTAGACAGTAACTTACAGGCTTTTACAGATTGTCCCTCTTGACAAGTTAGTTGATGTTACATGTAACGGTTTGAGTTTGTTTTTTATTTTGTGAAGCCAGGTGAAGAAGCTGAGAGTAAGGACGACTTTCAGGTGATAGTATCACACGCAGTCAGGTGACTACAATATATAATGTTTACACCAGAAAAGTTTACTGTGATCAGTCTCATTGTTAACTGTCGGCTTACTCCCTACAGGTGTTGTTCATTTTGGAATGTGATAATCAGAAATAAAATTATCAAAAAATGCATAACTAGTTTTTTAAAAAAATTAAGAAGAGCGTAATCAGTGCATGTCACAAAAATATATAACATATGAACAAATAATTTAATTGTATGTCTTTGTCTACAGATTGTTCGAGCAGACTTTTTACGATTCCATTGTCTTGCATCATTGTGTCGCTCTTTCAGAAAAGATTAAAATCAGAAATGTTTCCGTTTACAACCCCCCCCCCAAAAAAAAAAAAAAGAAACAACCTACATTCATATTTTGGGCTTACGTTTGATCTCTTTCTCGCAAAACAGTTAAATTCAAATATGTACTCAGTTACTTTTGTGCACTTCTGAACAGGGGGCCTATTACTTTCAAATTAAACAGCTTCTTGTTTCAAAATTGTGCGCAGCTTAGTAAAAATGAAGATTATTTGAGATGGTTTAGAACATTAAAATCTCATTTTATTTTATGTTTTTTGTTTTATTGACGTTAGATGTGACATTTTTATTATAGTTTTCTCTCTCGTTTGCTTGCTCTCTCTCCTCCCTTCAGTTATCTGAGAGTGCTGAGAGAGAAATAAAAAGAGGATTGTGGTCAGGTTCTGGGGGAAATTTGTTTTGAAATCAGAACTGTATAAAACTCAAAATACATTGTCTGCAACGGTTCTGTGTCAAGTACTGTGATAAAAATCTTTATTTTCTGTAAATAACTGTGACAGACCTGTCTTCTAAGTCCTGCCTCATTTGCCGCTTTGCTGCTGATGGCAATACCCGAGTATTCCCAGAAGAAGCATTGATACCATGAGGTCCGTTCTGTCTGACTGTATCTGATCGGCAAAAAAGCGTCTCGTCTCAAAAAAAAAAATCATCAATACAAAGAGAGAAAAAGTACCTGACCTGGTCTTCATGTTATACATGTACATACACTTCGAGACCGTGTTGAGGGTGGGGAACAAAGTGAAACAGACCCATGGACGGGGTGAACGATGGGAAAACGATTAACATTCTCGTTTAAATCCCAGACATCATCGAAGTTCTTGACATCGACTTTCTATTCTTAGCCTCAGACTCCTGATAAAAAACACGATGAACTAGGTTACAGCTACTCGTGAAAGCTCCGATCCTCCTGGAATAGCTCTGAACAATTTTGAGTCCTGCGAAGTCGTCATAATCAGTCCTTTCGCCAGAAGAATTACATGAATTAACAAGTGCCATCAAGACCACGGAAACAGCTTCAAAAATAGCTTTACTTGTTGGCCGGATGACGGAACAGACTTGCCACTCGGTCTAAATGTATCCACTCAACCGATGACTTGCGCTCATTTCCGGAGACGATTCGGTGAAGAAAGGGATCGAACGACTTGGACACATCGACCCACAGTTTTCGCTATTCAATGTTAATGCAGTCCTTTTCCCGACCACGTGTGAGCCGATAATGAATGTGTTCCATAATTGCATGTCCACTTTGGTTTCAAGGCAGCTATGAAATATTTAGTGAAACATTTTGCTGTTATTGATGGGAGAATTTTTTTGTCGTCTGCTCGTGGTTAAATGGGATTCTTTTGACAGAAAGCTCCTCTCAAATTCTAATTTAAAAAATAGGCATACCTCTTTAAACAAAAAAGGAAGATAAGCTTTGTGAAAATTAGTTCATGATATTTTTAGTTCAGTATTGTTTTGTACTTCGAAGCTGCTTGGAGGTTGATTTTTTTCTTTCCTCAAGGACCGTGTTTGTCACAGAGATGTAGGATGTCCTGCGTGACTCAGGGCTGTCTCGTCTTTTTTGTCTCTTTAGCAATTCTTGGGTTATTGAAAGTAGTATCATATTAATGCTTCCAGCGAGGGTGTCTGCATCACACTCCATCATGTTCAGAAGCTTCAGGATATCCGCAACAATCGAGTCCTGCGGTATCTCTAGAATTCCAAGGTTGGATGAACGGAGGTTTATCTTCAGCTTGAACTTCAGAATATAACAAGGTTCTCGCTACTCCCTATGTCGGATCTGGGCTCTGGCCTTGTTTTGGCCTTGTCAATGCTGGATTTGAAATGCCTTGTCAGCAGGATGAAGTCAATTTAGTCATGGACCAAATGAACTGAGTGCGAGGTTGCCTTCTTGAATTCCTTGTGAAAGTGTAGGTTGTTGGCTAAGGTGAGCTGGTGGTTTTGAGCAAACTCGAGAAGCCATGCGCCCCTATCATTGGATTCACTTAGGCCAAACTTATCTAATATTCCTGTTCATTGCTGGTAGGTGTCTGGGCCGACTTGGCCTCCCAGTCCCCGAGTGTGACTGAGGAAGTCCTTTTTTTGTTACTGCCTTGAGGACCCTTTCCATCTGTGCGAAAAACTTTTCCCCTTCTGTCTTCGTGCGTGGAAGTGAGAGTGTAAACTTGGATAATGGTGATATTGTGAGGCCTGTACATCAGTCTACCACAGTAATTATGTTAGCGAAGATGCAACAATGAAGGACCAGCCCAGACTGACTCTAATTATCTACGACTACATCAAGTGCCACAAAATCAACATACTTTCTTGCTGATTCTTATTCCCTTGCGCCTGTGATTTCTCTACTTTGCTGACGTGGGTGAATACTTGATTGATACAGGACTTTTTTCTCTTGTTCGTCTGATAGCCAGTCCACCCAAAAGATTTTTTTTTCGCGTCAGTGTCTGCTCCATCCACGGTAATCGCATGACTAACAAACCTGAATCTTCGGCCCTGGGAGAGACTAACTAAGAGACTGTGAAGGGATGCATGTCAGAACTAAACAACAGCTTCTCGTTTTTTTTTTTATTTATAAAAATAAGAAATCGTTGAAAACTCAAATTTCTATCTCTCTTGTTAGCATGCTCAATCCCTCAATAAAAAAATGTTTGTTTGAAAGGAGATTAGCCTTTCCAAAAATACTTAATTTCTTAAATTTCTTAATTTCTCTCGTAAATGTGTGCAATATTTAAACATGCAAGTATATATATGTATATATGCAACTATATGTGTGTGTGTCTTCTTTTCTAAGGATTGAGTTTCTATGTTTGTTTTTGATTGTTTGTTGGTTTATTTGTTTTTATTATTTATTTCCCTTTAATGGGATTCGTTTTTCACAAATGAAGAGATTAGTATTAACTTTTATAATAACCACTAATATTTCTGGTCAGTGGGTCTGCTCCCTCCACTCATCCCGCCAGCCTCCCCAGCCATGTCAATCATGTCCTTCAGTCACGTGTTATTCTGTCTACTTGCAGGTCATCAAGATGATGATCACAGTGGTGAGCATCTACGCCATCTGCTGGCTACCCTTGCACGTCATCACCATCGTGGGCGACACCTACCCGGCCATGTGGGAGTTCATCTACAGCCGCTACATCTGGGTCTTCGCCAACTGGCTGGCCATGTCGTCGTGCGTCTACAACCCCATCATCTACTGGTGGATGAACCCCAAGTTCCGCGAGGGCTACGAGTTCCTTTTGAGGAACATCAAGCTGTACTGCTGCATGAACGGCAGGGAGAGGATGAACCTGATGCTGGACAGTCGGGGCACCTACAACAGCATGTACTCGCAGGCGGGCTACGATTTCCCTACAAGGATCCACAGGAGTGAGAGGAATGGAGGCGGAGGAGGCGTGGGTCACGGAGGACGGCGCGAGGACGGTGTTGGCGGAAATGACGTCGGAAACGGAGAAAGTTCGGCGAGACTCGGGAAAGCTCCAGGTCACCGGCAAAATGGCGTCACCTTTAAATTTGAGGGCGGAAACGGGGAAACGTTTCCGCTGAAGAATTTGACCGGCGATGTCGAGAACGGTAGATGCTCTGACGACGAGCACTCCGACGGTGGCGAAGTCGCTGTTCTCTAAAGTGGAGACGAGGTCATGTGACTTTCTTGCACACGTCGTTTAAAGCCGACTGCATCATTGCGCATGTCTGCTCAGACCCAAGTTTACGTTTGCGCATGTCTGCTAACATCACATGGATGGTGATTTGTTTCTCGAGTTTAAGGTGTTCGATTTGAGACTGATGTTTCATCTTTTCCGTTTGGAGAGTTTTTTAAATGCAGAAAAAAAACTCAAAAAACCAACAAAACTCAACGCAGTTAAAAAAACATTGCTGGGAAGAAACCAACAGTCCATGTTAATTAAATGGCTGCGTTAAGGACGGATTTTTTTCATATTTCTTGGCAGGAATTTAAGAATGTTCACAGTAACACTACTTGATATAATTTTTTTTCGGAAGTGAGCAATACTTGAGATTCTTCTCTATAATTATGCTCTTTCCTTCCTTCGTTCTTTTTTTTTTTAGACTTTCTTGTTGATTATTAGTCACTGTCCGCACTGTGTTCTTTCTGATTCCCATGTTAACAATGTTTTCGCTGGCATGTGTGGTGTCATAGATACATGAGTGGCAAAACATTTACCTACTGATATATATAAGTTAAGTGCTTCTTTTATATACTAGTGTAATGGTTTGATATGAGCTTATATATAATACATATTTGCACAGTGTTGTCTGTCCTGTATTTCGTCCAAGACATGCTCGATATATGTTTCCTAAACAAGCAATTTTTTTTAATGTTGTGATGCATAGTATTGTGTTATCTATTGAAATGTTTCGTGGAAGTGCTGAAAGTTAAAGAAATGGGAAGAAAACTGTGCAAGCGCAAATGAAGGGTCGGCTACAAATAAGCAACGAAAAGAGGGCCTCGTCCCTGTTCTACGGTTTTTTTTAAAAAGTGGCATCCTTGCTTACAGTGGATCGTGGACGGAGCTGAACAGTGAAATGTGAATGAATACAGTGGAAAGGAGAACACGAACATGCCTGCCAACATCATTCTTTGGATTGGATGTCTTCACAGTGTGGATGGACTCACGGAGTCTCGTTCTATGCGTGTGATTTCACAGTGCTTGAATCCACCGACACATCCACATGCTCACCTGTACAGCGTGTGTCTACCTGTGTTCTAGGTTGGACAGGAACCGCTTAGGGCAACTGTAAATTCTCAGTGCCATCCCATTCAGCTTCTTTCTACTGTCAATCATGCTGAACGACTTCAAACTGGATAGGTCAAGATCCTGCTTTTCTTCTTCTCGTTAAGCGGCTATGCGAATGGGGCAATAAACCGCATCCTTCAGTTCTTGCCAAAAAAGACAGAAAAAAAAAAACAAAATAAAACAAATAAGTAGGAACGTACTCTGACGTCAGTGCTCTGGCCATGTTTTTGTTTACCATGCAGGTGATACAGATATATCAAGGAGATTGAATGGACTTCGTGATATGGGCGCATCGTGCTTTAATATTAACTACTCACTGCCGAGATGTGACTTAGGTGTGTATTTGCCAGTTGTAACCCAAGGCTTATTTTTGTGTGGGATGACGTCTGCACTGGGCTTGTGACAATTAAACATCGCGTTGCATGCAGCTGGTATTCCTAGTTAATTCTCTTCATCCTTCATACATACATGCATCCTTGGTTGTTGTTTATCACAGTTCTTTCTGCTGCACAGATTGTCAAAGACACGCGTGGCTGGTGGCTGATACCAAACCCCAGCTCATTAAAACAAATGATAAATAAAGTATAAAAGAATGAAAAAGAGAGTTTGCATGCCCTGGAAGCGCATAATATCATATATTAAAGTATACCGGATATCGTGCCGTGTTTTAACCCCTTACGTCGCCGACGTCTGGTATTTACACTAATCTTCTTGTTCAAAAAGGCTGTAAAGCCCCGAATATGTTTGTTGCGGCTAAAACAGGTGGTTAAAGCCTCAAATGAATGTCTTTAACAACAACACGTGTGCCTACTTCATATATCATCAGCTTTGTGAAACGTTTTCTGTATCTAGACCTCATTGACCCACATTGTCTGGTCGCGCTGTCCATTTGGATTCTTTTTATGGAAAAGAAAGAAAAATGTTCTTTTTCTTGGCGTAGAATCAGACAGGTGTCCTTGGTCGTGCGGTAACCTGCACGACTGTGGAACAGGTCGAGAACGTGGGATGAACTCCTGTTCACCCAACCAGAAAAATTGGCACCTGTTTTATCTGGAAAGGTAAAAGGAGAGAGCAGGTCGTTGTCCTCCAAATGTCGTGGTTCAGACAGAGGTGATTACTTCCAGCTCACTGTCTCTACGCCCATGTAAGCCAAGAGACCTCGTACAAATGAGTCCTAACCTTTAGGTCATTGAGGGATTTAGGTGTTACAGACGGCGTTTATCTAAGAACCAGCTCAGTTTTTTAAGTGAGGGTGGTGCCCATCATCTAAGTCTAGTAAAGTATCTATTAAAAGGCGGGGTCAAGTGCTCCACTCGTGTACTACCGGTGTTCTAGTCACTCAGCTATCTGCTCTCCTCTCCCTGAGGATGTCATGGACAATTGGATTTTCGCCTTGCATGAACAATTTTACCTAAGAAACGTTTTTGTTAACTATTACATCATTGTGAATTTTGCTACCTTACAATCATTTTCATCAGAAAAATCATAAAAATTGCACAGCCATCGTGATCAAATTTCGCGCAATGAATTAACTTTGACAATTAATATAGGTTTATGTAAAGTTATTTCTCTTTTTAGTCAGAGGAATCATTATAAAACTAAACCACCACAGCTGTTTAAATTGTTATATAAATACTTGTATATAATAATATTTGTGTGGGAATCAGGTTCAACTGTTCGTGGACCTTTGTTGCCTCATCTTCAGTTCTTCCACCACGCTTTTGTTTTCCTATTAGTTATCTTTGAATACTTTTCATTAATAATATCCGTTCTTCCTTTTTTAACTTCCTGGATCTGTTTAAAAAATAAACCTGCTGTCCTTACCATTAAATCCACTTTTTATTACAGCAAAGCACAGGGCTGGGATCGAGTAGTGTAGTGGTTAATAGCCATTGACCACTGCACTGAAAGGCTTCGAGTTCCGATCTCGTCTCGGGACACTGTATATGACGTCTGTTCACAGGACTGAGCGTCGGAGTTTTTTTCTGGGTACCCCGGTCTCCTCCCCGTCTCCTCTCCTCCCAAAATCACATGTATTTGGAAATACTTTCCCACCAAACTAACCAACTTCTCTAGGCATTGCAGATTATGGACCTTGAAGATGTACTACAAGTAATGTCTTGTGTCCCTCTGCTGCAGGGTAATCATGGCTGACCAGATGAAAAGGCCGTAGTTTTAGCAAATTGAAACAAAATCTTTCAAAGTAGTATACAGGGCGAGAAAGTTGCACGCACTACGGCGAGTGAACAATTATCTGCAACACTGAACGACAAACTTTATTTCAACAAAAACAGAATTTTATTCAAATCATTCATCGGCATAATCCTCTTGATTTTCAATGCACTTCTCCCATCATTGCTCTCAGAAAAGAATCTCAGTTCTTGGTCCTTCCCCTCCCCTCTTGCTGTGGGACATGATGATGCAAACGAACGCAGATGGAGGGAGACTACAAGTTATGTTTATCCTCATCACTTTTATCGCCTGCCAAGTCCGCAAGACGACGAAAAGTGGATGACAGTGGAAGTGCCCGGCCTCTGAGCTGATGAGAAATGTTTAGAGCAGGGGTCTCAAACTCATATTAGCATGTGGGCCGCAGTGGAAAGTAACAGCCAGTCAGCGGGCCGCACCACGAAAAGAAAATGTTTTTTCATTAAATTTTACGAACACTACTGTCACTGCAGTTAAATGCTAAAATAAAGTTTTTATAATTATTAATTACATTTAGTGTAGTTTATTACATGCACAGGCAGTTTAGTTTATTAAAATAAGTTGACGTTGTCTCTGTCACTAATAACGGGGGTAATTTTCACTGCGGGAGTTAATCACCAAGCACAACATACATATACACCGCGGACGTGGCCGAAGGCCGCACAAAAATGTTTCGCGGGCCGCATTCGGCCCGCGGGCCGCGTGTTTGAGACCCCTGGTTTAGAGGCTTCCTGATGCTGCGTTTCGGCATCAACCTGAAAACTTCCAGAAGATTCCACGCATAAATCTTAAAACTGGGATTGTTGCCTCCTGCACATTGCACTTGTTGTTCTTCACTCTCCCTATCTCCCTCTCACTCTCTCTTTCTCTCTAAGATGTTTGCTTTTTAATCACTTTCATACCTTCTCTGTGTGTGTGCCTGCGCGCGCTTGTGTGTGTATGTCTTTCTTTTCTTAATTGCTGTTTTCTGTCTTTCCGCTACCTGATCGTCATCGTTGCAGCGGCAAAGCTATATACTCATCCCTGGTATCACACTTCCACATTTTTTGTGACTAAACAGTCGTAATCGTTACTCTTTTAATTTGAATTTTTCCTTCATCTAAAACCAACTGTTTCGTTTAAATTCTTTGCACTTATCATTCATGTTCACTTTGTTTAAATATGTTCTCTGTTTATATGAGTTATTTACTATATATTTATTTATATTTAGTTCTTTTTAAACTCGATTTCAGAACTGCGAGTCTCTGTCAAAATGTGGATGTGGACATATGTCACTCTGTGAAGACAACATCGTCTGTTTTCGTGTAACGGTCATTGTACCAGGGTGTCTATTATGTTTTGTGATATTTTGGGACAGTGCAGATATCTGTAATTTGGTCCACCGGTCAGTCATCTTACTACTGCAATATTCTAAGTATTCCCTCTCTTTCTGTTGCTTTGAGAACTGTAGTTGTTGTTTTTTTCATGTTGTAGATACCATATTTTTTTCATGTTTTTCATGTTCTACTGTTTGTTACAGAAACTAAACGTTCTCTTCTATGTTAATCTATTGCTTCCTAGCCCCTGGTTTCTTGTCAATACTGTTATAAAAGTAATTTATTTTACGAAATTACAATGTTTTAAGTCATAGTGCGGCTGATGTTGTTCTTACATAATCTTGAGAACACCTTGTTTTTTATATATACTTTGCTACTGTTGATGCTAAATTACTATGGTCTATAATCTGTGATACATTCTGAAAGAAAGATTTCTGGTTAAAACCCCTCGAACGAGTGAGGTGTTCAACTTTGGAAAATATGTAAGCACTAATGGCATGAATGTTAGTGGTAAACAGTTAAGATAATAAATACTTAACAGTATGATTACGAGGGCACCCTCAGAGCGAGACTTTTGGTTCGTGTTCCAAAAGGAGTAAAAATGAAATAAAAGATATGAAAAAAAAGTTTGTAAAATATGAACATAGACTCCAGATACGCATCTATATATATAGTTTTTTTTTTCTCCATAGTCACACAAGCACACACAAAACTCAGACTTGGATAATGAATACATCTTCATCAAAGAAAAATGCTGTTTGAGGGGAGCCTGAACCATTATTTAAAATGCAACTTGCGGCATTTCGTGTCTGAAATCAAACTTTTTTCACACCCACATCGAGGCTCTCCAGACAGCCATCCACATCAGACCATGGACATTGGCTGCCTTCAGGCGCATTGCGAAACTAAAGTCTCAGACCATTGCACAGCAGCCCTCAGCCCTGCAGCAACAAAGATGCACTCAACCGTGAAGTTGTTACACAAAGGGGAAGCAACTCGAGCATCAGTGGGACGCTTGCTTACAAAAGCAGAGCAGACGAGATGTTTGGGGAACTCGATCTCCTTGGCGCTTAGAACTGGTGTCATGCATAGCAAGTGGGTGGCAAGGATGAAGGCTGCTCAATCTTCCAGGAGGCGTGACCTGCTTCCGCTTCTGTGGAAACGGTAATTAGCAGCTTTTGTGTGGCGCATCCTGCTTCTTGCTTACCTAACCCGCAAAACAAGATGAAATTGTGTGTGTGTGTGTGTGTGTGTGTGTGTGAGTGAGAGAGAGAGAACTGAAATTTAATTTATTGGAAAGGTCTTCGGACCATTTCAAGGGAGGTGTCCATACAGTGCAACAATACAAAACAATACAATAAAGTATTCATCATGTGACACAAACTTCATAATGATTTACATTGTCAACTGTTAATTACGGATATATTTCGTACTTCGAATGCCTTATAAATATAGTTTTCTATATTAATTACTAAAGACTTGTTAACATTTGCTAATAACGAAAATCACATAGATACTGGAAATATGTTTTACTGATGTAAAAATTCACTGTAATTTGAACAGACGAACATAACACGCATAACACCTGGACAAAAAGGATGACAAGATATTAGCATTGTCCCTTTGGTTGATAACAAAACCCTAGCAATATGGCTTGAAACATAAGCACCCAGTCGAAAAGGTATTAAAGCATTGCGGATCCTGATGTGTTGAGCATCGTTCAGATACGTACATACGAAAAAGACAATTTAAATGATAAAAAAACTATCTACAGCTAAAGCTTTTGTATCCATTCCATGCCTGTCTTGATGCCAATTATCAACAAGAGAAAGCAAGAGAATGCGTGGGTCCCTAGCCAATCTAGCACATTATTGAATTATCTCCCTTAGCAGCAAGGAGGAGGTAACCCTTCGTTTTACCCACAGCACATCTCGTCAATAATGCTACACAAAGGCTTTAGGGACAAAGACAAGCCATTAGGCATTAAATATTTAATTCTTTGATCGCTGACTGGAACTACCCGTATCGCCCACAAACTGAGTCGAGCAAACTAATCGCCATTTACTTCGCCAAATTGGAAATTTCCATGTAAACATGGCTGTCACACTACAATACACCACATCCATGATTCTCAATAGCAGCTCAAATTTGTATTTCCTTCTTCCCTTCTTAAAGCCGTAAACCTTGAATGAAGACTGATAGATTGCCTAATCGTTTGAATGTTCTTTTGGACAGATGAAAATTGTCCTTAAATCTTATTGTCCTGTTGAAATTGTGAACTTTTCAATAAACGGAAAGGAATATATAAACCCATTATGGCTGTTTACATCATCGTCGTCGTCGTCGTCGTCGTCGTCGACATCATCATCCTCGTCGTCGTCGTCCCCATTATTATTATTATTTTTCAGTACATTTATAAAACGTAATTTCTTGAATGTGCTCACTTCGCTCAAAACAGGTTAGAGCACCCGGAAAAAACCTTTGTCATTCTTTCATATATATAAATATATCAAATCCCTCTTCCTCTAAATGTTGGAGATCCAATACAGTGACTGTCCTGTGTTCAGATCTCGTCTTGGTAACCCTGTTCTTTCGCTGTATGTGACATCTGTTGATAACATCTCATTGTTTGCAGTGATATAGCCCTCTCCCTTGCTCATCTGTTTGTTTTATAGTTTTTCATAAAGTTTCTAATAAGCCATAATCTTAATATAAGGACACAGTAATGCACGCTCCGAGAAAGTTGGAGGAAGGGATGAGAAACCCAAACGACATGACCTAATCACGTGGTCGACAATTGGTTGTTTTTTTTGTTGTTGTTGTTGTTTTTTTGTTGTTTTTTTTGTATGCATATTTTTGTATCTAGAAATCCGGATAAACTTGGAGTAAACTTAGGGTACAATAATATATGAACTTGCCAACCCTGGGCAGTGATATCAAAAGGGTGTTCCTTCAACGGAAGGTTACTTGCGCTGCATAAACTGAGCTTTTCTTGTAATTCAATGAGCTGGACACCCGTGTGTGTGTGTGTGTGAGATCTGCCACAAGGTTTAAAAATACCGCTCCTTTTTCAAAATAAACACCTTCTTTCTCAAATTAAAAACACGAGGAAAATTGTGTTAGGATAATGTCGAGCCTGATCTGATTACACTTCCCTCTGAAGCTGCTCGATAAAATTCAAGCGAACAACGCATCTCATAGAATGTTTCGTGAAACTGAACTTCATTTGCACAAGTGCGTTCTACGTCACGAGAATCAGTGCAGCTGTTTAACTGTCTACTGTTTGTGACAAAACTGTTTGAGACAGATGTCCTTCTCTGGACACGCTGACTTATTTATGACCACGTGTTATCGTCAAGCACCTGACAGTGATAATAAAAAACATGGAAGAAAAATAAATTTCATCCAGTGACTGACAATGACAGAATATTGGAGAAGAAAAAGACCCGGATGGACGGGTGTTACCATGGCGTCACGACCTTTTCGACGGGGCAAATAAAAATCCTGATAGGCCATGTCAGCTTATGAAAGAAAAACCTGTGAGAACAAGAATATTTCTCTCTCGCTCACTTATTCAAATTTCATTCTCCTCTATCAAAATCCCAAAACAGTGGATGGGAGACTTGAGGTATGATTCCACCGCGCTGAACGATATCAATTTTAAACACACACACGTACACACAAACGCCAGAGCACAAGAGGTCCTTTGGAATCACTTGTCTTTACAAGTGAAACCTTTTTCGAAAATTAGAAAGATAAGTAAAGGAACTAGCTTCTCGCAGTCAATCAGACTCAGGTCTGACCGAAAAGACAGACTGGGGACCACTATAGTAATCACTAGACTACTTGAGACAGACAAGACAAGCGTCGGCTCGACCACAGACTTCCATGAAGTTTGTCGTCTCAACTGTCATGAGGAAGAGAGACTGACTGTAGGAGGATGAGAAGAGTCTGGAAGTGATATTGAGGAATTGACAGTTGATCTTCGCAGGCTATCGTAATACCTCACGTTTCTCTGGTGAAGGAAATTTAAGGACACGTTCTTGCCACGTCGCTAATTCTTCAAGATACGAGTTTGTCTTCTGGCAAGGAAATATGTTTCCGTATATTTTTGTTATGCTCGTCTCTTCTTTATATTTTCTGATCTTGTCAGAAACTCGGTGGTTTTCTGCAGGGGACGGCGCTAAGGGAGGAGATTTCTGCACAGGTGGTGATTTAACCTGTTGTGCCTCGTTCTGAGGATAAATATGTTCACCACTTCTTGTCCTGGTCCCTGCTGGTGGCCGTCCAGGGGTCATGGTGGTTTGCAGATGAATTTGATTATTGTCTTTGTCTCTGTCATGCGAATTCGCTCTTTTTTCTGATTCTTCTGATCCTGTGTTTACCAGCCTGTTTGCTTCTTCGTTGAGAGGGAATCCACTGAAGTGCAATTTCTGTCTGCTCCTATTTTGATTTTACTGTATTCAGACGTAATCAGCAGGCGTTTGACCAAACAAACGAACAAACAAACAAACAAACAAACAAACAAACAAACAAACAAACAAACAAACAAACAAACAAACAAACGTTATAGCTAATGCAGTTACCGACTGGCCCCGTGACACGCTCCATAAGCTGCTTCTAAATATTAGGGCTGGAATGTCAGAATCTGTAAACAACATCAGTAATCATCCGCATAGCGATGCTTTTGTGACCAACGGACCGCATATGCGACGGTGGCGCCATCAGATTAAAATAACGGGGGACAATTTTTGTCCCTTTATTCTTGCTACAGCGCAATGCGTTACTCACGTGTTTGTGAGGGAACTGGTGTCAACAAACCTACTGCGCTGCCAGTAGTATGACAGTACAGCATACACAAGTCTTACAGAAGGTGTCTCCATTCTCAAGCGATTGTATAAAAATGCATTGATGGTACAAAAAGGTCGTCCTATGACCTGTTTGAGGTCGTTAAAAGCAAGCTTTACATGAGGGTGGTGCCCATCTCCTATCCCTCACTGCCTTACCTTCCCCCTGACCATGCGTCGACTGGTGGGAAGTGAGTTGCGCCACACGGGTATCGAACCGTAGCGCCTCTCAGTTCGGACGCAGTTCGGCCATCCGAAAATGGTAGTTTCTTGCAAAGTCCCTTTTATACCGTTGTTATAGCAACTCTGTGCATCCCCTCTCAAGTGCTTGTTTTGAGGTATTCAGCTGTCGATGAAGTAAACAATGTCTTCCTCGATACCCTTTCTGTCTCGTTACGCTTGACCGTACTAAAAAGAGAGGTGATCAAAGAAGACAGCCGACAAGAAATGGAAATTAGCAAACGGAAGCAGGATCTGAGTATATCTTGCCGCGCCTAGTGCTGTCGCCCAATATAATAAGAACAAATTAAGGTTGCGGGGATTTGGGGACTCTATCGATTAATGCTGAAATTTCGAAACGGATCGAAATAAAAATAATGTTGTTGTTGTTGTTGTTGTTGTTGTTGTTGTTGTTGTTGTTGTTGTTGTTGTTGTTGTTGTTACTTTCAAAACTATTTCATTCAAATTTCAGAAAGTTGTCACGGTCAACACTTTTTTACGCCAGGAACCTCTGAGCTTCTTAACCCTTTACCCACGTGACAGCTTATATATAACTTTTCACTCTATCTTGACCTCTCTTCACTCTAAAGATGAAACCTTCCTTCCTGCCTTAGACAGAAATACAGACGACAGATCAAACAGCTGCATAATCATCTCAACGCTGATCCAAAAACGCAAAGCTTTGACTGCAAATGTTTGCTCTTCACTTAGTATCCACTTCCAGTAGACAGAAAAGGGACGGAAGGACTCATTCAAACACCAACGGTTTCTGTCCTGTCTGCGCCTGAGAGGAGGATGTTCAATCGTCAGTGATCTTAGAGTACAAAGGAACCTCCATTCAGTCCTCCTGCGAGAGTGTTGCGTTTTCTTTACACTGTTTATCGTCTCCAGTTCCGGACAGAAACGGAAGATGAAAAATGAGTCTGAACTCTTCAAGATGGTCGATGGTTGCCAAACAGTTCACAGGCCTTTTACTATCATAGGCTTTTCTCCATTCAGTCTCAAAATCCGATGCTAGTTGTAAATCGAGTTTAAAGAAATTGAATGTAACGACCGGTTGCAGGTAATAGAAATGCCCGCAGGTGATATATGAATAATTTGGGGGTTTTCTTTAACGGTCTTGTTCATTTTCATGCACGAAATGTTTAATGCATAATGATACAAAACATTCCTCTGAATAGTTTCTGAATAGTTGCAGATATTCGGAAAACTGAATTATGGGATTGGGATCTCGTCTGGAGATGTTAAGCAGCCAGTCACGTCCAGCTACGTTTTCCTTCAGAAAGGACGAGCGCAGCTGCACTCATGTTCGCCGTTCATCACGCAGTCAGAATTTTGAGAAGGGGGACATTATTTTGGACTTGCACAGAGATGAGAGCAATCGAATTCTCCTCAAAAATATGTGTGTGTGTGTGTGTGTGCGTGTGTGTACCCGCCCGTGTGTGTGTGTGTGTGTGTGTGTGTGTACGTGCCCGTGTGGTTGGTTGGTTGGTTGGTTGGTTGGTTGGTTGGTTGGTTGGTTGGTTGGTTGGTTGGTTGGTTCGTTCGTTCGTTCGTTCGTTTGTTTGTTGGTTGGTTGGTTCATTTGTTCGTTCGTTCGTTCGTTATTTGATGACCTATTCTAGCTTATATAGTCTGTTAGATTTGTTCAGATTTATGAGTGTATACGAAGAGAAAAGGACACAAGAAAAGCTGAGGGCTTTTTTTTTCTTAAATATTGTCATCTAAAGGAAAATGGGTTATATGGTTAGACCTCAGAGATACCCCAGCAGCAATACCGTACTATGTTCGTCTAATAAATAGCTCGAGTCTGGCAACTAGTACAATTCCTGCGGGGGAAATATATATATAGAGAGAGAGAAAGAAGGAAGACGTAAGCCGAGAGAAGGTAACGACACTAACGGGATTGTCTTCCCTCTCTTGCCTCCCTTGGCAACTGGACACGACCTGCGTTCCTGACAGTTGTGAGGAATCAGCGCAAGAGAACTATCAGAACGGATCACGCGGTTTGTTGCGCGCTGTTCCTGCAACAGTCACTATTTTGCCAAACCCTCCATCAGTCTTCAGTCCACATCACGTCCTCGCGCTTCGCTCGTCTGGCAAGGTAGCTTCAGGGACGTCTAAAGGTCAGGGCAGGGGCGAGGGGACAGGCAAGAAAAAATGCCTTTCGGCATGCGACGTCTGGAGGTTCGACGATGACGTGACCATTTGGGGAATACCACGTGACCTCGAAGATGGGATTGTAGAGTATCCATAACGATCTGTTCATCGATGCGGACACGTCATTGCTGGAATAAATGTAGACGGTCTTGCTTTCTAAACCCTCCCCCTACCCCATGGAAAATGAGGAACAACAGTGTGCAAAATTCTTCAATGGCTTAAATAAGTTATTTAATAAGGATGTAAACAATATTTGTAAATAAAGCTAAGACGAGTACATAAAATGATGCAGCAGTGTCTGTTTTTGTTTTTGTTTTTTTGTTTGTTTGTTTGTTTGTTTGTTTTTTGTTGTTTGTTTGTTTGTTTGTTTTTTTTTGTTTGTTTTTTTTTTTTGAAGCGCAAGAAAGTATGTATAGGCTTGCCAAACTTAATTTTATTTATTTATTTTACAGTTAGCTCTCTTTCATTAATAACCTAATCATTCAATAGATAATTTTGAAAAGTGTGATAAGAATTTTAATAACTTGAGAGAGTACCCCTCATACTTTTATGTGCATTTCTTATACGATCATGACGTGTATGGTAGAATCCGTCTGAATTTTGTTTCTCCGGGTCCGTGCCTTGACAAAGATGCACAAAGGTCACTACCACTTTTTTTATGGTCATATAAAGTTAATTAGTCAGTCAGTCCGTCGTCTACATGGCAGATGTGATAATCTTCTACCCCATTCTTCAGTCTTATATCGATCCCCTTCAGTCTTAAGCAGTTCTGCTTCGGAGAAGCAACCCACCCTCCAAGTGAACTGCTGAACTGAGCACCATGCTTGGTCAAACTGTCTCAGGCTTGTAAATAATTCTAGAAAGCTCGACCTTGCTATTTAACTAGACAACCACTTTGATTGAGACACGGGACAGGCATTACAGAGAGAGAGACAGCACATTTATCTGAAGATGAAACTTTCCAGAGACAGGAAAAGTAAATAAAGACATGGTTCAGGACTAGTTTCCCAGGACCAGACGCCATAGCCAACAAGAAAGATTTTTCATCTTGGGTTTTGTCCTCGTTTTTCTTTCACGCTCCAAGAAACACTGATTCCGCCATTTCGGGTGGCTTTAGTTTCAATCTCGCGTTGGTTACGATGAAATCACTAGAGCATATAGCAGATGGGTTATTAAGTGTAAGTAAGTGCACATTCATCGAGGCTGGTATTGATCCTTGACAAAGTGTCCCTCTTGATAGAGAATCCCACCACTATCTCTACCCCGAGCTGTTCTTGTAGAAATCCTTAGATTTTGCAGCATGGGTAACCGTTGCCTAATGAGGGGTTGTCAATGCTTTAGGAACCGATTCATCAAGAGGAAAAAAAATTAAGATTTCTGCTTTCTCAAAAGCTCTGTTTGAAAAACATCTTTTCTGTCAGTGTTGTGCCTCAAGAGACCGTTTCACACAGTTTTTGTTTATTATGACCACATGCAGATAAACCCACTTTTATGGATAAAACATCAGGGGAGCGAAATTCTGTCAGCCAGGGGCCAAGTCTTCATTGAGAAACGCAAAGAAATCCAGTTATGTGTTGGTTTAATTTTTAATTTGCATGCACAAGCTTCGGACAAAAACAAAATTATGCTTAATACAGATGTTATTGTTTATTTATAAAATTTTCTTGTTTTGTTTTGCTAATATAGTCTTTTAAATTGTCCACTTCATGTCAGTAATTACTGCCATACATTGCCTAAGTATACATTTCCTCTGACTGAATTCAAAGTGGTCTTCCATCTTACAGACAGAAATGGACAGGGTGGAATTATGTGGTCGAATACATTGGCACACTCTTCGTGATAAAAAGCAGAACACAAAAAAAGCTACAGAAGAAGGAGGGAATATATTGTGTCCTGGGACGCATTCTTAGCTCTCGTGTCTGTAGACGGATCGAATTTTTAATTATGGTCCGCTAAGCAAAGCGGATGAGTTTGTCGTAAACATGTTAAAGTCAGGACCAAGTTATCGAGCAGTCGTAAACTTTCTCTTTCGGTTTTTTTTTTTTTTTTTTTTTTTTTCTTTCTTTTGGTCTCTGAGCCAGTTACACACTGTTGCAAATGAAACCTTGTTTTTGTCTATGGCTTTGTTGCCCTTCATGGGTTACCAACCTTGCACAAATATTCGTTTCTCTTTCCATATATGTATATCCCATACAAATAGACACGCGCGAGTACACAATTTCTCTTTCACACACACACACCCATCACGGACGTGTACAGGTGGACTGTCTGTCTGTCTGCCGAGACCAACGCTTAGCCTCTTGCGAAGTTTTCCGCTGTTAGTCTCGGCGAGCCTAAACAAAGAATGTGACTAAACCGGAAGCTTCGTACACTCCTGCCTCGTTTTAGTAGTTAACTGGAAAAAGGTGTCTGCCAGCAGTCCAGTAATACAAGTTCGTGCACGCACACAGAAACACACACAAGGAGGACTTCCGAATCATCAATAACTATATTTGAACAAAACTTAATTTGACTTCTTATTTTTCTAGGCTATTTTATTTCTACTAAGACATCTGCGCCATCTTGCCATTACTGTAAGTTTAGATGTCTGTGCCAGAAGAGTCGATTTCAGACTCCGATTCCTTCTTCTGCAGTTGCTGTGGAAAGTTTTGATGTTATCAAAAAGTTTTTGAGCTTTCACAGCAAGTCTGTAGGCAGGTCTGATACCTCTGACACTGTGCATCTCCACGATGCTCACCTTACAATGACCATTATCGTGATGTTCTAACAAGATTTCTGTGGATGGGGCGATATTTCTGTCTGCGAAAGTTAGGCCATTGCACCAAAGATTGTGAGTTTAGCCTCCATATAAACGTCATAATAACTTTCAGCTACTTTTTGAAGCAAATCTTTATTGACTTTCGAAGATTGCATGCAATGACAAGGCTGCAGAATGCATCTAAATAGAGGGCATTAATTTTCTTCGCAACATGAGAGGTGCACTACCGGAGTACGCGATGAACTCTTTCCTTACCAGCTTTGATCATCAATCGTCGTCAGTCGTCGTCCGTCGTCGTCAGTCGTCGTCGTCGTCGTACTCAATGAATAAAGATAAATATATAATGTACTTTTTATATATAAATACACATAAATATAACGCCAGGAGCATCTGTCAAAGTGACGACTGATGGGAAAAGAACAAGAGAAATTTGGCGAAGAGAAGAAAACAAATGAAAGCGCAGTCTCGACCGAAGCGACACTACCAGACAGCACTTGCGATTTCTAGATGTATGTTATTCGAAGAGGACTGTGATAGCTAACCCCTAATCTCCCCAATCGCCCATCCCCCCTCTCTCTCCCACACACCCACACATCTTCCATACGTGCGGATGTAGTACATCAGTTCGCATTCTTACAGTCAGTGTAATGCTCTGATAATTTGAAGAGAAAAATTACACAAACAAGCTATCAGTCATGTAAATGATTTCAAAATAAAATTCTTGCATACCTCGGGAGCAATAATTTACGCTCGATGCCCCACAAATGTCATCAGCACACACCTGTTTCCTACCGGCTGGTGATCAAGGTCGCCAATCCTGTTGTTAAAGGTGTTGTCAGAGCTAAATGCATCCCTGCGTAGGCGGTTTGCTACAGTTTCTCGTCCATGAATTATTTTATATCAACTCTACAACGACTTTAGCTGCGATTATGTTTTGTCTTATTATTCAGAAAACACCGTAGGAAATAGCCATCTTTCTTGCTGTTCAGCACAGTTTGTTTGTTGGGTTTGTTTGTTTGTTTGCTTTTGTTGTTGTTTTTTGTTTGTTTGTTTACGTTTGACAAAGCTAAAATTAGCAAGACAGCGGGATGATCGACTTACATGACCGACATACGGTGGTCAGATTACTTTTTCTTCTTTCTAACCTCATCGGTTTGTTTCATGTACACTCGAAGAGTCGCGGAGGCAGAGTGTGCAGGAAGATGGGTGCAGTACGAAAAATATTATTTTTTTCTGTTGCTGCTGATGGTGGTGGTGGTTTCATCAGGGTTCCCAACACCTGTGGGTGCAAGCGCAGCTGAGTCAGAAATGACCTGGAAAATGTTTCGAGCGTCCAGCAACATGAAATGCGCACCTGGCACTGGTATGACTAGCACCTCTACACATCTAACGATGATGTGGAGATAGTTCAGTCAGATGTTGAGGACAGGTATCAACAGTGCCCACCTGTGGCAGGAGATCGTTGAACTTGCGAGGTATTTGTTCTAGACATAAAAGTGTTGCACTCTTAACCGCGTAACGCAATAAAGAAAAGAAGGTTAAAACATCCACACTAGCCCTGGGTATGAAGGCGCATTAAATCACAATGATAATGCCACGACTGAAGTGCTACCTAAGATTGTCGTTTAAATATATCTTCCAGTTGTTTGGGGCACTGTGGCATCGTTCAGTCTGTAACATCATGCTGGAAATGAGGATAGCATCAGAAACAAAGAAGAAAAAGAAAATTAACCAAATTTCCCTAGTCGTACGTGCTCAGTTGGTGTTAGTAGTAGTACAACTGATGAACTACAACACTCCAATCTCTTTTCTCTCTGTGTTAAAGCTTTGACAGCAATCTTTATTCAACCATAAAGTCAAGCTCTTGTCAACGAATTTCGCGGGCTTCACGCGCGCTAGTACATGTACTTTTCTCGGAGTTGCTTGCCACTGCAACTCTGTTCATGTAATTGTCTTCCCTTTCGTGGTTCCTGTACAAGCACCCAAGCTGGAGCTACCGCCCTCAGAGGGCAAGTCACATAGCACGTCACGAACACGTTGCAAAGATGTAATCATTTTAGGTGACTGCTTAATGTCAACCATCTAATTCGCCGTCAGCGCATGCCACTTCCCAAACATAAACAAAGATGTCTTTGATTACATCACAGAGATTTTACTCACTCTTGAACAGTTTCAACAGAAGAAGAAAAACTTTTCCCATCAACTGCATCAACCTGCGCTAAGTCTGCACGAGTAATTTACTTACTTATTCATTTTTATTTCTCAGACAAAAATTCTAGGCAGGTCAAAATAAAACTCTCCTTCCGTTCAAATCAAAATGTGAAAGGCCTTAACCAGGCTGATAGACATCTACTTTTTGCAGCCTAAAAGAACACATTTATTCTTAATTATATCTGTAGGGAAATAATGTTCATGCCTCAAATAACTAAGTTACTTTAACACTATAACAGAAAAAGTAACAAGGTAGCACCTGATGGTCAAAATGAGTACTATTAAGTTTTACCTAGAAATTCATAAATGTTTGACTTTTATTGCAATTGGCTTGCCGACAGAGAAGAACAAAAAAAAAAAGTTATGATAATATAGTGATGCCGAAAATAATGCTGAGCTCTTTTTTTTTTAATTTATCCTTTAAAAAAATGTAAAGCCAGCATTATTGGGATTTTTTAAAATAGGGGTGGGAAGATCACTATAACCCTGCCCTCCTGCACACACACACACAGAGGAATACACTTCATTCATACTTTCTTAAGAATGAGGAAAAAGAACTGCTGACAATCTTAAACCTAATGCAGTGCATTGCTTTCAAGGGAATGTCAGAACAAAAATCTTCAAATGTCTTCCTTTAAAGGTTTTTCTTTTAAATACCTGCACTCATTCCTTGTGCTCCCACCACAAGATCTGGGACTGGAGTCTTCTTGGTGAAGTGAGCACCTTGCTAGGACCTTCAGCAAAGGTGTCCAACCTGAATACATAGGTGAGGCTACAGATGGTGAAGAAGGGTTTATAGAAGCTGCAGCTGCTTCTGATTCACACATGTGATGGTGCAAACTGACCCCTCCAGCAGTCTCTCTACCCAACGAGCATTAGGAGCACAGATGACAACTTGAAGAAGTGACTGTTCTGTGGCTGTGGCTGTTGTTGCTGGCATCAAGGATAGGAGATGCTGCTGTTGCTCTAATTTCTGCTTCCAACAACGTTGAAGAAACTGGGACAGACTGAGAAGATGACTGGTCTGAATCTCGTGATGAAAATGTTCCACTAGAGGAGGAGGAGCAGAATGTGTTTCTGTCACTAATAGGTCCAACCCTTGACAAGGGCGTGTCCAGCTCCTCACCACACTGCACATACACTTCACCATGCTGCCTCAGATCACAAGCCTCTGTTATTCCACCACCCTCCCTCCTTGGGGTCTCCCTGATGCTCTCTTGTCCTGACCCAGAAAAAATACCAGGTCTGCCTATGCCATCACAGGTGCAGGGTTTGGTTAGCCCAAGCTGCACAGCCAGCATCTCAGAAAGGGTGCCACCTGATGCTGAGGTGGGCATGTCCTCGGCCACCGACAAATATTCTTCTGGAGAGGAAGCAGACAAAGGTGGGACGGCAAGAGAAGGGGTGGGAGCTTCAGGCGAAGGCGAGAAGAACATGAGATTCATGGTCACCTGAAGAGGGAAGCGGATGGTAGTCCCTAGCTGAAGCAGCACCGCCTCCTGCAAGTCAATGAACCTTTCCTCATCACCATAGGGATTATGTATGGTTATTAATGGTTGAATGAAATAAAAATTTGGTTTGTGTAAGATACTACAATTAAAGATACACAGTTTGATTCGAGCATCATCTTTGTGAATGGATACAAACTTTAGTTTCATGTCTTTATATCATGTAATCAGATATCTCTAAATGCTGAATAGTTTTGCAAGTCTTTAAGAGAAAGTGAGGAAATGAGAATGATTGTGCATTTAAGTTTTATCAATTGCTCACGTGGAAATGTACGTGCATGAGTGTCTTTGTTTTCAATGCACACCATGCTTTCCCAAATACATGGCCAAATCGTGCACAAATGTCAGTTATATGTACACATTTATCTTAAACACTTGAAAGCATTGTCTTAAACAAATCCCTCCTATGCTGAAAGAGAGATATGTAGCCAGCATTTCTAAGACCAATTTCATAATGTTTTTCCCCAAACAAGAAACATTCCTTTAAGAAAAAACACCAAACAAATATTTAAAACTATCCAGCACTTTCAGGTACCTCATTAGGACCCAATGTGACAGACTTGATTCCTGTAGTCTTAATGCTAGGGGAGTTATCCTTCTTTCTGATGGGAGCCACATTGACACGAACCATGACGTGCCTTTGTTGCTGCTGGCTAATTGAACCTTCAAATGACTGGCATCCACTGTTACGTTTTACTGATATAGCTCTGAGAGAGCCAGGAAAAAAAATGACATGTCTTTCATCTAAGTACATCAAAATCTGTGTAAGCAGTTAAGAACTGATGAAAACATAACACCATACATGACTTGCAACTATACATTATGCCTGGTCATTGCTCACACTCTAACTATACACATGTCAATCATCCAAGGGATACAATCTTGAAATTCAAAAAAATACCTGAATGATCTGACAAGAAATTGTCTACATTACTTCTTTCTCAAAATGATACCAACAGGATGTATGGCATTCCTAATTTTTTTCCTAATAACATTTAATAAAAGCTCATACATATACCTGTCCCGGCACATGATGAGCAAGTCAAGACCATAGTTATAGCCTACCCAGCGCCAGCAATACTGCAAAACACACACCAAAGCATGTTCCTGATAATAAGCCACTATATTTCTAGCCATTTAACACAATTCTCACACTTACAGCAAAAACAAACTAAAAAAAGTGTAATTCTTCCAGCCTGAGCCTTAATCTCAATTTTGATATCCAAGAATGCAAGAATTTCAAGTATTTAGAGCAAAGAAAAATTAAATAGAAAAGGGAACTGAATGGGACAGGAAGATAAATCTAAATTATAACTGAAGTTCAAAGATAGAAGAAAAAAACATTTGCCTCATTCCATCATGAAGCAGCGTTGTTTTAAAATGAAAGGAAATGTACATCCAGCTGTAGTTCTAAAAAAGAAAATTTTGACACAGGTTTACACACAACTGATGATCACTATTATGTCTACTCTTGTGTCTAGTGGAATTCAACACATTGAGCTTGACCTTTAATTCTGATAACCAGATACGCCAAATTTGTAGCAATTCAAAACAGCCAACAAAAAAAGTCCTAAAAACTACTTAATATGAGAGGTAGATAAATCAAAGTTCAAGTTTACGAGAAACTATTCCTACCTTATTCCACTGTGAAATTGCACCTTCTTGTAAATCCAAAGGAAATTAAGTATATCAAATTGTATTCCCAAACAGTAAATTTTGATATAGGCTCATGCTCAATCGATCATCACTGCAATGTTTAGTCCAACATTCAGTGGGTTTTAATTGATACACATCAAGTACAAATGAATAAACATAAATTATGATGACAAAGAACAACTTTAGAGCCAGAAATCTGTTTCTTGATGGAAAAAACCATGTTCTCAAACCTAATCTGAGAGATAATGTTTCAACAAAAAAAATAAAAGGATCTCACAAAAGTTTAATTACTTTGCTAATACAGTGTTGATTACAACTGTGACAAACAATGGTTGACTGGAGTTTCTCATTAACTACTTACGTCTTGCTCCTGAAGGAGAATGCGACCACATCTCATGGACTCTTTCAAAAACTGCTCCTCACTGACACCTTGTGGACTGTAACCAATTCATAGATCCATAATGTTTCAGTTATACTAATGACAGTAGCTTGGGCGAAAAATACTGCCATGGTAAAAATGATAGTATGTATATATATCTTATGCAATGGATAAATGCAAACAATACAACAATACAACTTTACTGATCCCAGGGGCAAATTCAAAATAGTGCTCGCACTAGCAATAATATATAATATACATGATATAAAAGATATAATATAAAAGTATGTGTTGAAATAGTGTCTCTCACACATTCTCTCTCCCACACACACCTTCCTAACAACAGCAGATACAGTGGGTGACCCAAGGCCACCTCAGGCTAGTACAAGATCACGGACAGTAGTTTCTATAAAGTGAATGGCACGTGGAATAAATAAGCTGCGGTGATGATTGATTCATACAGGCATCGCATACCTACAGCCAGACTGCCAAGAGTGAAAACTATCATGCCAACATATGATCAGAAATAGAGAGGATGCGTGATGCCTTCCTGAGGATTTGCTGATGACATAAGGCTGCTAAATCCCTCTGCCTGATTCCAGTGATCTTGAAACAGATATTAACAAGACTGTTCCTGCTCTTTAGGGAAAGGCTGTGGAACCAAGAGATGAAGGAAGAAGTTATGAGACTTTCAATGAAAGACTGATAGAATTGAGTGAGGATGACAGAGCTAAAAGAGAAAGATCTGAGTTTCCATAAGAGGTATAGACGTTGTTGGCTTTTATGGAAGATCATGTCAGTGTTGATGTCCCATTTAAGCTTGTTATCAAAGAGAGTACCTAGATATATGTAAAAGTCAACTACCTCGATGGCATCATCATGGATAATAATGATGACTGCCTTAGGCCTGTTCTTCCGAAAGTAGAAAATCATTTCCTTTAGTCTATGAGGCAGTCAAGACAAGAAAGTGTTCGTCACACCAGCGAACAAAGGAAGAGCGCCACTAACCTTACTCCTTATAATTTTCTCTCAAGTGATTTCATGATGACTGATGTAAGAGCAACTGGTCTAAAGGTTGGGTACCACTGGAATAGAGGATCCAGCTGAATTTGGGGATGCTGATCATGCATTTATGTCTCTTAATGAACTCTACATTAAATATTCTGCCTTAACCAGATCAGACTTTCTGACTTAGGCTTCATGCAATCCTTAAAACAGTATCAAAGTAAATGTAACTGCCCTTTAACCTCCCAGAGTGAGGCTATTAATAGGTGATGGCTTTTATCAGAAAAGGAGACAAAGTGACTTTGAAAATTCTTCAAGATAACAAAGTGTTCATGTCTGCACTAGGGAAAATGGAGGCAGAATTAAATGAATGTAACTGGGCTGATACATTTTATGTGCCCTTTGTTACTACTACAGACACTCAATGGAGATGGTTTCAGGTGAGAATCTTGAATCTGATCCTACCTGCAGAAATGTCCCTCTTTAAGCACAACTCCTTTTAGTAATTTCAGAATAAAAGAGAATGAAACTATTGAACACCTATTTTGGCGATGTACATTAAGGACTTTGGGGTAAAACTATGGAATATGTCGAATAATTATATTTAGGTGAATTAAAGTTTTGTGATGTAGTTGAACTAGAAGCATTGATAAGGGTTTGGACTTCATTATTCTTTTAGCAAAATTGTTCATATATAAATATAGATTTTTGAAGGCCTTACCTAAAGTGAATAAATATATCCCTTTGCAAAGGTCAAGATTTATTGTAGAACAGTATGTGGGCTCTATTAATAACAAAGTATCTGTTCAGAAATGGTGGTTCCCATTCACGTTATCTAGCATCCCTATTAATATACATTACATGTTTGTTGCATGAATGCGTATGAAAAAAAGTTTCTAGACAGAAGAGTTAAAAAAAACAGCTAGCACATAAAACATTCAGTCACGGGGTTCCCAACATTTAGTAGTGAATAAAAATAATTCTATCTTTATGCCAGAAAAAAATTCATAATTTAAAGCAAGATTATTATATAACTACCCTTTATCAGCTGCTTGTTCAACTTGCAAGTGATGGTACCAATTGAATTTGACAAATGGATCCAGCCAACCTGTCAAAGGATTTTATTATTGTGATCAATTTTTCATAAGAACTTTAATAAAATCTAAAAGATATCATCAAATAACTAATATTGCAATGTGATAAAAAAACGAAAAAAAAACGAAGTCTCTGCATCATTGGCCAAGCCATTAGAACAAGATACTGCATTTAGCAGTTTTTAAAACAGCATTGCAATTTATATTTTTTTTAATAACCACCAACTTTATAGGCCAACAAAGTGCAGTAATGCTTGGTAGGAATAAGGACATGCCATTCTCGGCCTAAACTTCTCAGATGAATGTTAAAAGGTCAGTATCTCCTTACTCAATGGTACAATCTTGTCATCTTTCAGAAGCTGTATTGAAGATAAATCACTTAAAACATAAGCCCATCGCACGTGATCAAAAATGTGGATGAATCGCCAGCCCTCTGATTTTTCCAAGAAGCAGTCAGCGCTTCCTAAAGAAAATAAACACAAAGCCAATCATTATCAGCGAAAGTTTTACACTTGCCAAATAAATAATAAAAATATTGATGATTATATATAGGGGATATATATGACAAGAAAGTTCATGGGATTTACAAAAGGTGTTCAGAAAAACAACAAAAAAGTCACTTTTGGTGCTGGTATACAGATTGAAAAATCACCGTCTTTGAAGCCTTTCTAAAGGAATCTCCAGTAGCTAAATGTCAGAGAGAAAAAGGCAACTAGTTACAGACTACAGGGATCAACTTAATACAATGATTGCCCTTCCTGAGTTTTCCTTTGCAATGAAAGTACAAGTCTAAGAATCAGATGATGATCACAGAGACCTGGGAGGAACTGTTTTACATCTGCATGATTTTAACAAGCAAATCTAAACATACATTTCTGGATACAGGCTGGTAAAGTTGATAAATAGAAAGGAAAAAAGTTGTAAATGGAAAAAAAGAACAAACCCATGGAATACCTTCACTTCTGGTTCGAAAGAATTCTTCAGTATCTTTATAAAGCTGCTCTCTGTTTCCTTTCCATGTTGGATTCATTTGGATAAAAACCCACTGCACGTAAAATTGGAGATATAACCTTAAAACATACAGGCGCATGTGCATACACACACACACACAAGAAGTTCCAAAACAGCAATCAAAGATATTCTAATAAAAATAACATGCAAACAAAATTAATTCCATTTTCATCAAACTTAATGACTATATTTATATATTGTCCTTATTTACCTAATGCAACTAAGCTGGTTTATGCCAACAACACAGGTCTCATCTAGACAAGATATGTTATAACATGAATCTGCTGAGAGTTCTGACAGATCAAAATGAGTTTAAAGAATCCAAACCTTTTTTAGCAAGGAGTAGACATCTACTTCAACCTGCATCATCCATAAATCAGGGCTGCTTAGCAATGACAAAAGCAAGTGTTCCCTGTGGTTTCACACAATAAGATATTTGATTAAAATTTTTGAAGTGCAAGCATTTACAGTTATATTTATAAGCACTTAAATCAGCATATGGCAGAACACAAGGAATGTTTAAAGGTACAGAAGCAATCTCCAACAACAAAATTACTAACTGAATGGTTTTTCATATTTTTGAGTCACAACCAAAACGTAGTCTTCTTTTTTCCAAATTCAGTTTGAAACACTAATACTAACACTTTAACACTATTTTAGACATCCATAGGGAATAGCCTATGAGGAGAGGTGTTGCATGAACTTTTACATGATACCAAATTCACTGTAACAGAGAGAGGTGGCTGGAGTAGCAGTAAAGGTGAAAAGTCTAGCAGCCTAAAGTCTAGAGGCAGTGAACATGTGGCTCATTGTGGCTAGGGCCATGGCATATGGAAGATAGTGCCCAGTGCTCTCACATCCCAGTCTTTATCTCCCCTGCAAGATCAGCTACCCATTTCTCTGGAAAGCTGCTGGAAGGACTGAAGTTTTATTTCTAGCCACAAGCCCAAGCAGGACCCGAGCCAGCAAGCTTCTGCTCCCCAGAAGTTGCCTAACCACCAAGCTATTGAGCCTCATTGGTGGGAATGTTTGCTTGTTTGTTAATGTTTTATGCCATGCCAGCAACTACGGCTATATAACGGTGAGTGGCAGAGTATGAGTTGTGATAAAGAGAATATGATACACTGCTGTACCCACTTATGCATGCACTGATCTTCTTACATATCTTTGGATAATGTTCACATACATCAATTTTTTTCATGCACAGAAAAATAAGTAAAACTAAAAATCCACCCAAACAGCCCCAGAAACTTGTCAACTAACGAGATGTGGCACAGCAGAGTAGCAAAGTTAGGCACCATCAGACAATGCTGCAGCCATGCCTGACACTGTTTCTTGACCTCCACAAGACCATAGCGTTCAGCAGCCATATAAAACCCACAGACTGTCTCTGCTCTGCAAATTGTCATCATAATAAAGAATTACAGATATTCTGGGGTTTTTTTTATGCAGAGTCCACAAAGAAAGTCATAGTAAATGAATACAGTGGACATAATTACAGAAATTACTATTTTCTATGAAATCCAGCATGTTTAGAAATGCAAATGGTAAATGATGCAGTGAGAGCAAAGCATTTGAACTATTATCTTCAACAGTTTTAAAAAGGAGAGGGCAAAGCTCACCCGATGGCACTCTGCATCACAGCTGAGCAATGATCTATCATAGGGTCCTGCATTCAGGACAAAAAGAAAATATTTAGCACACATATCTGTACACAATACAGTAAGTATATTTGCACTAATATAGTACAATAAAACCTATTAAGATTTGGCAAAAATATATCAAAATCTGATCATAACTAAAAGAGGTCTTAATAGGGAAATTTACCAGTCTTTCTTCATTCCAGGAGCCATGACTTCAAAAACCTATCAATTCAAATTCATTTATTTAAATACTGTAAGTAAAAAATAATACCATAATACTTTTGTTGTTTTCACTTTAGCTCCATCACACTTATTTCACCATTGCTGCGCTCTAGATCAGAGCTATTGATCGATACATGCACTATATTCAGGAGGTAGCCATTATTGAGATGACTTTTATGTCGTGAAATAGGTTTGTGACAAAGTTTGGGATTGTATCTAATAGGAGATTGCAATATAAAGGGTCTTAATACAGAGAGTTTTTGTTCCTAAAAGTTCTCAGACATATAACAAAAATGCTGACCAACTTAAGAGACATTAAAAGAAAATAATAAGCTGCAAGTAATTAATAACACTGGTTGGTATTTATATTTTGCATCTGTTAATTAAAATGATAATTTTAATTAAAATCATTTATGTTCTGAATGTAGACAAAACTTAAACTTAACAAAAGGAATCTGAGCACTTGCATGAAGACTTTCAAAAAGCACCACCACACCAAGCAGTCCACTGACACATACCACCAAAGCACATTCACCCTGAAGAATAAATCTATAAGTTTACCAGCTGAAGCAAAGTGGCTGCTGCCACCACTCCCGTAGCTTGCGATGGTTTAACAAACACGTTGTCCGTATACAGAGACTGAAGAACCACCTTTAGGGCTGCAACAAAGATAACTTTTTATTTAGTATTAAACAAAAAGCACCTAAAGTGCATTCCAGAAATTATAATAGTAAAGGGATAAAGAAAATCCACCTGATGACGATGGATGCAACTGGAAAAAACGAACTTTATAGATGACCCAGAATCACTCTCTCATAGCGATCAGGAGATGCAAAAGACTTCTATTGTGGTAAGCATATTTATACATATTGAACTAAACATACAAAAGCTGAGGGCAAGACCATCACAAGCATCCAAATGTAATCAGTGGCAATGTGTCAGAAGAGGTAGAAACTTCTCCTGACTTGGCAATATCATTGAAATGCAGTGTGAAACAGACATCAATATAAGGGAAAAAAAACAGAATAGCTTCTTTTTAGCAGCTGAGAAACACGTAGAGATCCAAAATACTCTTTCAGCATGCCAAGGCAGAGATGTCAAGCATATGAGACACTTTTTGTAAAAGCAAAAAACAAATCCCACTTTATCAACACCTGCTGGATCAATTTGCCACGTGCACTAGATTTTTTATCCAAATTAATCTATTAACGAAAATGACCCTTTGAAGAAAAGTCGGATAAAGAAGAAGAAATTATGAAAAGATGTCCTAAGGCAGACTGCCCACATTTTCTGAAAGTTACACACATTCCTTGACAACACCAATCTGGTACAAACAAGGCAAGATTAAAAACCAAAAAAATTTTTTTTTTTAAATATTGGATTCTTGAAGCAGAAAATGAAGTGTACCAAGAGCTTATCACCTAAGAGGTACAGTGTATTGTTGATTCTAGTTTTATAAGGGGGCTGGTCATTTCACCCCAAGACCATATCGCCTCACAGCCTGAATCAAATCATCTCAGTTATGTCCATACTGTTCCAAGTAAGTTTCCATCGTCCCAACATCTAAAGCTGAATCCCCCAAGGCCCAAAAGACAAATTGATCGCTGATCACACAAGATGCTATCAACATCAAATATTACCAAACAAGCCATATGTTGTTCGAACACTAACAGCGGCCTGATTAATATTTTCACTTACTTTCCTACTGCCCTGGGGGGATTTTGCTTATGGTGATTACACCATCTTTATAGTCTCTTTGGTATGTGCATATAAGCGTGTTTTTTCATAGGGCAGTGTTTGCGTTTATGCATTGGTGCATGGGAAGTTTTTCATTTTGTAACAGCTTCAGTTGGTAATTGTAAAGCATGGTGAGTCTGGCACTGCCTGGGGTACAGCACTAGGTAAGTTCTATTATTAGTATTACTAATTATTAGTAAAAGTATTGTTCCACATCTATAAAGATGTCTCACTTCTGAAAAGAAATTAACCCAGAAACAAGATCGAAACCCACAATTCTCACAGTCAGTGAAATATTCCCCACAATATTTAACCCACAAGGAGTCCATGATAATGTTAATAATTACAATTTTAATAGAACATATTTTACATAAAAGAGTTTATAATATGGGAGGAAGGGGAATTAATGCACAACATTACAGAGGCAAATAATGGCTTTCCCTTCTAAAATTAAAAGGAAAAACTATATAAAAATTTCATGATAAGGTTTAAATAAGTACCTTCCGATGTAACATTCTCATCAGCTATTTCCATGTGGATGGCTGATTGATTAGACTCTATCCAAGGTCCGCTGAACATGCTCTCAAAGTACTTGCACTGCACACATTAGGAACCAAACAAGGTCAACATTCAATATTTTACAAAGACATTAGCAGAGCATCTACACCAACCCACTAATAAAAGATTTTAAAAAAATTGGAGGGGCGGGGGCGGAATAGGTGTTTTACACTGAGCCAGCAACTAATGTTATGTAAACAGATGCCATGTGCAGAGAAAGAGCAGCCTGCCTGAAACAAGATCTGAATCATGTACAGCCAATCTTCATTGGATTGATGACAAAAGCTAACCATTGCACCCCTGGACTACCAAAAAAATACCAACAAAAAACTGAGATAGACAAAAGAGAAAGTATTAAAAAGTATTCACATGATTACAAACAATATACATGCACAAAAACTGCATGCACATGCATGTATTCTAATGCTCAAATGCATACCTGCATGCTTGCATATGTGCATGCAGGGTCATGCCTGTATAAGTCTGAAATAAGAGGCATACAAAAGTCAGGCAGACATGCAGGGGGAAATATAGCAAACATCTATGTAGCAAATATAAAAGCAAATATATACAGAGAAAATACAGCAAAAGAAAGTCGTGATTCATGGTGGAATTGAACTTTTTACTTTTAGAACAACAGTCTATTGAAGATTTTCAACTTATCAAAATAAAAATTATAAGTGGAAATAGGTGTATCAAAAGATAAGAGAAAAACTCTTTTGCTACCATCTGTTCATTTACCCAAATGATTAAGACCAATTATTTTATATTTCAAACTCCTGACATGATCTACACATCACAGTGAAGGCTAAAAATGTGGAGCAGATAAGAACTTACAGCAGTAAGCAGACTAACAGTGAAGTAGGTCCTACCACAATTTTTCCATAAATGGAAATCTGATAAGACCATAATCCTTGCATGTATATATAAAAGAAAATGTTCTCAGAATATTGGACATCAACCTTACAAGTGACACTACAATGCATGTTGCACTCCTCCTGGTTTTTGCTTTTGTGGTATGATATCATAACCTGTGTATACATATTATTTATTACTATCACTGTCACAGTTGTGCTCATAGCTTGATGCTATTTATGTCATGTCACTAAACGTTTTAGTTGAAAAATCCAGCTGGCAAATGCAGCATAAAATGGGACCTTTAAGGGTTACTTAGTACTAGATTTATTTAAAACCTATGCTTAAAACAGACAGGATAATCTTTTTCCAGGGCTTTTCCTTTGCCTGCACAATTGACAGTGAATGTGGTGATGATGAGTGTTGTTTTATTGAAAACCCTATGATTATGAGCAAGCGAGCTGCAGTCGCTCCAGTGGACAGCCTCTTATTGCCAATCAGATTTACAGGTAAATACATCTATTTTTCCAAATTATTTGACAAACAAATAAGCAAGCTGATAAGATGGAGGTTAAATATGTCTGAAACAAGTGAGACAGATCAGCAAAACTGGAAATGTTCTGCAGTGGTTTGCAATGTGTCAAACAGTTCAGCCTATGATCAGTTACAATTTTCAAAAATACTGCTCATTTTCATGCAATTGCATTCCCTTCTGAAACCTGGTGGGAAAACCAAGTTGTGCTGCTATCTTTATATGCAGTGGCTGTCTTTTAGGGCTGCTATGTCTGCTAATGTAGCAAACAGGTCTCTCATCTGGATATTTTTTTAGTGTGCATTTCATTCTATTAAACACCATTAAAGCCCAAAAATGGAATAAAATTATGAAAAATAGTAGTTTCGATGAATAAAATGATAATAACAAAAATATCTATGTAGTATACCAACTGACTCACGTAGAATGAAAATAAAACAAGAATCATCTGCACAAATTCTAAGATCTTTTTTTCACAAAAAGCTTATCATCTAGTCCTGTGTCATTTCCAAGCTTGCTTTCATATGGCTATTGGGGTATGATGCTGCTGACTTGCTTGCTGCTGTTGGGCAGCAGTAGATTATCTACCTTATATACTAAGGATACACAAAATATTTCTACAGCTAATTTCAAAGCCTGTCACATATGTTTGGTATAAAGATACTTACAAATTTGAGTCTGGTCACAAATTATGACAAGCTTTATCAGAAAAAATGAACTCACATTACAGATATAAAAAAAAAAGCTTCAATCTAGATTGTTTATACCATACATTTTTTTTTAAGTTTATCTAGCTCACCACTGCAGCTGTTAAATTGCATCATCTCATTGAAGCCTTCTTGTTTCTTAGGAAAATGCACACCAAAACAGGATGAAGGAAAGAGCTGTAGTGGCATGTACTCCTGTGGATGTAAGGCTGGCCTTCGCTGTCAGATCAGCGAATTGCAACTATTTAAAAGAGTGATTGCTTATTTGCCTGCTTATTGTATAAAGGATACTACAGTCTAAAGTTCTGAGCCATCTCTTCGTTCAGAACCAAGTCTGAAACTGTCTAACCCTAAATTTAGAAGGTATTATTGATCTACATAAACTGCAAGGGCAAAGACTAAAAACTTGCTCCTCTAATTCCAGCCACAAAAATTTAAAGCCAAATCACATTTTAAAACTCAAACAGATACACATTACAGCATGCTCTACATATCTGGTGTAAAATGGTGCTGCAAGCACTCAAGAAGACTCTAGCAGAATAACTGTCCATCACAGAATAAATTCCATCAATCTTTTTTCAATGGTCTCAACATTTACATTGATTAATTAAAAGTGTTGATTTTTTTTAATACAGTTTTTTTTAAAAAAGTCTATGTCCTCAAACAAATGCTGGCTTAATAAAGAAAGTTCTGAACCATAAATCTGTCAGTACTTTGTTAACTGATGAAACTCTGTTAAATGCACACAAACAAACAAAAAATCCCAGTGTGTGATAATTAATACATTAACACTATTTATGCATGCCTACAAAAGCACACATATGTGTACCTATGCAAGTGCTATTTGTAAGATAATGACAATACATCATGCTTTGCACCATGTTTATTATTAGCTGTTTCACATTGTCAGCAACTAAGACTACACACCAGTGAATAAGTCCAGCCCTGTAAAAAGCTGCCATATCTAGGGAGAAATTAAAAAGCCCAGAGGGCAAAATCCAAACCCGTGACTCACTTCCCTGACAGTTCTCAGGCAAATGTTCCACAGCTGCAAATCAGGACAGCCCTAACTAACATGACCATGCAGCCAGTCATTTTTTTGTCAGCAGCAATGTGAAATATATACTGTGATGCTAATGTGCTCATTTTAAATGCATCCTAAATTTTTCAATTCTTTTTTAATCCCTTTCTGTGTTGCTGCTGTTGTTTTGGGGGTTTTATTTTGTGTAACTGGTGCTTGAAGACTGCATATATCAAGCAAAGATGACTGGATCCACACAAGTCTCTTTTTTCATGGGTTATGTTTTGGCAAAAGCTCAAAAAGCAACTGATTGACAGGTATAAATCATTTTAGAATATTTTCTTATAAGTAAAATTGTAAATATTTAAATTTCACCTATGACCAGTGTAGTGATAGAAATGTAAAAAATCATAATACATTTTTGCATCTATAGGAAAATAATGAACATGTATCTTTACATAAGCAGGGCTTCTGCTTACGCAAAAAATTGCGTACAGTACGCATTAAAAGTTCGGAGGACCCCTTCAATTTTCGTCAATGGGGTCCCCTTCAAATTAGGGCAAAGAACAGGGACCCCTTAAAAATCTGAAGAAGGGGTCCCAGGGACCCCAAAGAATTTAGCCTTAGTAGAAGCCCTGCATAAGTGTCCATTCCTCCATTTATAAATATATTTATTATTTTTATGGCTAAAGGTAGGCAGTGAGGTTTCCCCAGTAACCTAGCCCATAGATCATATTACACTTATACCTGTTGGAGATCTCTACTGAGATTCAGAGCTTTCACCCATCCTCTTCTTCTGAGACACATCTTCACTTTTCCTAAAGAACAACCTTAACCAAACATCTTTACTGTTTTAGTTCAATATGTGACTAAATATGGTAAATTTGTCATATGAAATTATTTGCTAAACAGTCACCTATTAGACCAGACCTGGGCAAAGGCCGGCCCGCGGGCCGGATCCGGCCCGCCTCCTGTCTCTGACCGGCCCGCCCGCCAGTATATATACTATACATACAGTATTGGGTAAAACTGAGTTAACTATATTAGTCTGGCCCTCTAAAACCATCCCAATTTCTCATGCGGCCCTTTGGGAAAATTAATTGCCCACCCCTGTATTAGACAATACCTGTTTCTATAAAAGCCTTAAACCTTCCTGTACAGTACACATCTGTGAATGCGAATGTCTTCATAGCTATAGCTCAGTTGTGTTGATACACCTATATTGAATGAGTTAACCTTTTACAGTTCAGAGTATCTTGCTCAACTATTGAGTAAATGTGGTTTTACAACTATAAGTATGACTAAAATGTAAAAGGTACAAAGCTCTGATAGTTTTGCTTCTATCATCAACTGCACCTACCTGACAAAGGTATAGCTTATGAAGGCGCCACTCCTGACCACAAGCAACAATGGTGACATCACTGTCCTGACCTTCCTCAAACAATTTTTTGAGAATGTACTTTGCTGTTGATTGTGTCCGTTTTCTAAAATAAAAAATATGACATGAAACCCAATAAATATAAATAATCTAAAAGGTAAAATATTGAGCTCCATAGCCACTGGCCAGAGAAGCAGTGAACATAAGTGATTCATCATATCTAAGGCACGACATGTGGAGGATAGAATCCAACCCTCTCCTGCCACCTAAACGTTCCCTGCTAAGTCTGCCAAATTTTACTGGGTTGGCAACAGGAATTTTCTATCACAGGCCAAAGCCTTTTTATTTAAAATGCCAAAAATGGCAGACACTGACAAGTGTTAGGTCATTCAAAATTCATGATTTTAACTTTCAAGCTCAACTTCTGAATTACTTTCACTATTTATATATATATATTTTTAGTCATCTGGCTATTTCCATATTTTATATTTGACTACACGACCATCACCTACCCAAAATCTATATATATGTATGTTTGTGAAATAAAATAAATGAACTGTATTTTTGCAATACAACTTCAAATAGGAAAGTTTATCCCATATACATTCTGCAGTCTATTTTCGAATTGAAGACTGCAGATGTTTCTCCCCACAGACTGGGACCGTCTTTAACCCAATAATATGTTTAAGTTGGGCAGAGCTTCGGACAATCGCCAGCAGGTTTTGAATAAGTGATGACGATGTAGTCAAAAGGAAAACTATGCTGTAGATCCTTGTCGATCACGTGATATAACACCAAAAACTAATTAAAAGTACGTCATATTTAAAATTAAATAGAGTACAATGATAGGACGGCACTGACGTCGATAAATATACAGGACTGTAATACATGACAACCTTTTAGGGGTGTGTTCCAAGGATGGATGGTCACATTGCTCAGCGGCGTTTATACTGTCCGGAGAATTCTCTTCCGTTCTTCTCCTTTTAACTCCCCGTCTGACATTGAAAGTATCCAGTGTGTTGCCCATTCCAAATACTTTTATATGTTGTTTGTGTATGTACTGAAAACAATAGCATAATCACAAACCAAACAAGACAAAAGCTGGAAAGTTACAGTTTACGCCCGAGCATAGCGTCTGTTTCACGACTTCCGGTGGCGACAAGGGGAGCTACTCTCAACAATGTTCGTTTAATGGTGCGTGTGGGTTGGTGTATTACTTTTATTTTGTTTGCTGATACATTCAGCTTCTATTTCCTGTTTCTATTCTAGAATGATTAAATAAACTTGTATGCCTTTTCATTTAGTAAAAGCATTACTACGCAATCCACGAGCAGTAGCAACTGGTTGATTTATTTAGTAGGAAAGTGCTTCCTCCTTGAGGTGATTTCGAACAATGAGGGAGGGAGAGAAAACCGGGGAAAACCCCTAACCCTGCGAACAGGTGTCACATACAGAGTGTCCAAAACGAGATCTGAATCCTAAGTTTCTCACTGCAATGATGACAAGCGAGTGTTTTAAACATTGCACTACCGAGCGCCATCTGCAACTCTACGTAGGGCTCACTCTGTTCAATCCACGAACGTGCATAGGGTATGCAGATTCATGGTTCAATCTTCAATGGGATTGTACCCGATACCTTAGCCGTACCCGAACCTTAAAGTGTCGCGTATGCCAGCCGAGTTGGAGTAACGCATTTGTACAAACGTTGTCTCATGGCATGTTTGGGGTTATTTTTTGTGGTTTTGTTTTGGTGCATGATTGGGGAAAATAGTGGATGATGTGCGAATGTGGGTCGGCCTAGCGAGAGGATGGGTGCGGCTCTGATCGATCCTTTTCCCCGCAGCCTCTGGACATCACAAACTTGAGCACCAATCAGCGCTACTGACCAGCGCTACAACCCCACTGACCTTTCTGCCTGTATCGTGCTGTTCGCTGGCACGATATTGGCAACGACAGTATCATTGGGATTTTTAAACTGTAATGGAGCAAGCATCTATATCAAACAGCTCACTGAGCTCTCACGGATGGTTTAATGGAATTTGCTTTCCAAATTAGCCTCATTATCAGGAAACGTTCTCTCAAATTTTGTATTTTTAAACGATTCAAAACTGGATTATACCAGATATGCTAATCCTGGTCTTCATACCATGCAGTCATCAGAATAACAGGATAAATGCAGTACAGTAGTTGGCAAAGCTTGCCACATAGGCCTGTCTTTAATGGCGGTGGGCAAAAAGTCCTCACATCACCCATCACATAGTGACCATAGTCCATCTATGGGATGCAGCCGAGCGGTACCTCGTGGGTATATCCAGCAGGGCTGCACCAGGACCATAGGAGAAATATACTTTGACCCAAATGAGTGTGGATCAGATTGACCCAGACCTAACTCTTCTAGCAGAGGTAGGGCATTGCACAACCAGCTGATTGGTTGGTGTGGGACAGCACCAACCTCCTGTCTAGGAGAAGTTTGGGCCAAAGAGGAGTGTTTGATGGGCTGCAACCCATCAGTGACATAAGCCTCCAGGATCCCATTCTCCTCCGACACGGGTCATCCTGCACGGCAAATGCAGGGGCCTAAATAAGGCAGCTGTGAAAACAGATGTCATAAAAGAGAGTTTATGGGAAATATTGAAAAAGGGAAGGACCAAAAGAGGATATGACAGGAAAAACCACCAGTGGAAAGATAAGAAATTTAATAAAGGTGACAGGACCCGTGAGACAGAAAACAGTACAGTGAGGAGGAAAGAAGCAGGCGACTCGTCACCCATCCAGAGAGAGGTTGGGTGTCCACCCCTGGTACTAGGAGCCGGGCCCAGGGGGGGCTGGACTTCAGGTGAAAAACTGCTATGAAATTACAGCTGGTAGAAATGGGTACCTAAGGGAAGATAAAGGCAAAAGAGGTTTGTGAAACGCCTAGCACATCAGGGCAGACATAAGAGCATTAATGTACACATTAGAGAACAGTTCATCCGATCAATCACAACACAGACACTGGTGGTATATGTACAACTCTTATATATTTTCCTCAGGCAAGTTCCATGCAAGCAGTTTCAGTATGTAATATTTGTTTTAATTACAAAATAGTATCACATTTATGGGTCATCAACATTAGACCAATGGAATAAATGGCACCAGTTAACAAGTTTTTGTGACTACCCTATTATTGCAAAGAAAAACTCACCTGGACAATTAATGCTTTTATATAAGAAATGTTATATTTTTAAAGAAACAAACACATATTCTCTTAAAATTGAAAAGCATCTTCTAGAAGAAAACATGAGATCACTGAGAGGCACTGAATGCACAGAAGCTAAGTTTTTAAAAAATTACAAGTGTTTAGGTTTTAACAAAAAGGTACTTTTATTAGCTAAATCCCCATCCCACCAAGCCATGAGTTTAAAGATGAGTACACACTTCTTTAAAGAAAGTTTTCAAACCCCAACTTCAGCAAGTACCAATTAAAGTCATAATAAAGGTATTTTAAAGACAAGCATCAATCCTGTTAAAGTCTGAACTTTAAACATTTGAAAACAAAAATACTGTGAGAACTGACTGACGATGGTCAATAATTTTTTTTTTTAAATGTTGACTTATGTCTACTGATCTCACATTTCCAAACACCAAATAAAATATAATTGTCAAACATGGTCTCAAAATATTACTAATATAGTAAAAACAGAGACCTCTTTCAAAGAATAAAACAGACTAGAAAACATAAAATTCTAACAGCATGAATATCAAAAATAGGGTAAACAAGTAAAAAAGTAGCAGTGTTCCAGTGGCTGCAAAAGCATTGAGAAGCACATCAGAAGTCTGATAACATTTTTCAGGGGTATGAAATTATTACATGGTGAGGTATTGCTAAATCTGTATGCTTTTATGCATGAGATTAGACAGCTCTGACCTACAGTCAGCAGTGCATATGTATACACAGCAAAAATGAAAGAACCAGTCTGATGGAAGCTGCTGACCCAGTTGTCATGATATTCTCATAAATTTCATCATATCAGCAAAGATTACACAAAAACATCTGCCTTTCATTTTTTTTTTAAAAACTGCGCTTATGTTCAGCCTACCATTATCAGGAGAACAGGTTTTGTAAAATTTGATGGACATATTAAAAGATCCTCAATGCAAAATCTCCTTAAGTTTAAAAAATATCACAAGTTCAATTGATCCCTCAAATTACAGGCACTGGTCAAAGATGCACTAGCTCTTTGAAGAAATGTAATAAAATGTAATCATTTGGTTTTACTACATTTAAAATGTGTTCAAGACAAAAAGATCAACAATTGATTCTAAACTAAGATTGCACTGCTCAACACACAGTGCAGATTCTTTGAACTGGCTTAACTCTATTTTGACTTAGGTAATTGTTGTGTTCATGGTAACAAGCTAAGAATTTTCCTTCATACAGTCAAATATTATAATACTCTTTGCAAATGGTCAACAGGTGATCTGATCGCAGAGTCCACAATGAAGCATTTTTTTCCATTAGTGTGTTATTCATTAACATGATGGTGCGTAACAATTTCTACTTATCTGTTCTGTTACCCTCTATTGCAGACAGTTTATTAAATATGAAGATCAAGGGCACGCAAAGCTGACACTATGACTGACATAAAAACGCCTATGAAGATTCATAGTATCACATTACATCAAATTACAGCAGTTCATAAATATGAACATCACATCAGCATTTGCATGCATAAAGATTAACAGAGCCATAAGCTCCTGTAACCTGTTCAATCTTATTATGGCTATGAATAAACTAGCAATGCTGTTCTCAATACAGTGGAAACAAACTATAACAAAAATTCATATAAAATTTTACAGGATTTGGACGAAATGTTTCAAGACATTTACTTGCATCCTGAATAAGGTAGCTGATTTTTTGTGCACATAGATATGAACATATTCTCACATCTTAAATATATTTTAAAGGTCTTAACCCTGGGGTACACAAAGACTAAGAGTAAAGAAATGATGGAAAAACATTTGCAAAAGTAATGAGATAAAAAAAAAATATTCACCAGGGTCTTGGCACCATTTGAACAATACTGAGCAGGCTAGTTAGACATACAGCATTTGTATTATTTGTTCTGTATTAAGCATTTCATGCATTCATCAATTGTGAGATACGACCATCTCACACTCTGTCTCATGCAACAGAGCAATAACTTTAAACAAATTCTATATTTACACAATAATGTACCCCGTTTTATTGATAGAAAATTTGCCAAATATGAGTTACCCTAACAGCTTCACATTGCAGCAAGCACAACACAGTGCATAGTTTGACACATACCTCAAACATGCTGATCTGATTGTGTACTTAATACTGTTACAGAACACATTTTAATAAACTAAGCATCATAAAAAAGAACTTTCCAAATTGTTGAAAAGTTTACATCTAATGTGGAAAGCTCTTCTGGGTTTGTACAGTTTAAGGTCTCTTTAAATTTTAAAATTCCACACTCTTCCTTTCCCCCTTGAAAGACCCCGATACCACACATTACCAAAATACTAACCATATCTATATTAGACTTTAATTCTCGACTATACTGGCTACAACATCAAGCTCATGTAGAAGTATAAAATTATCAAAAATATGTCTCTTGATTAACCTGATAAAGAATTTTGTTATTTATGGTTTGATTTGGTTTTTTATTTGAGTTTATTGAAGTTTCTGGACACATGTTACTAAATGTTTTTATTATGTTCTTAAAATCTGCTCCATATATTCTCAAATAAATGTTCTCTCTCATTGCAGGATTGTAAATCTTCTATCAGACAGAATAAGTACTCACTCTCTAGCATTTCTAAATTAAGGAACTCAGATCTGTTTATCCTTCTTTAAAAGCAATTTAGTGCTGATCTTTTTCTTTGGAAATACCTGTAAAAAGAAACAGACCACCACAAAACCTGCCTACAAAATCTGACGGCACGAGTTGACAGGGACACCCCATGCACTCTCATTCATCACTGCTTATGGGAAATTACCAATGATGATATTTATTCTGATAATGCCTACATGTTGTAACTTTAATGCCTTGACATTAACAAAAACTCGCTTTCAAAATATGAAAGTTTAATGGTCGCATGTAGCTGACAAGGACAGCCCATGTACTCTCATTAATCACTGCTAATGGCAAAATGTAATTACCACTGATAATATATAATAATTATGATAATGCCCAAGTAATATTTTTATAACTTTAATGCCTTGACATTAAATATGGTGTTGTCAGCTACATCAGCAGAATGGTCAACCACCAATGGAAATACAACTGTTACAGAAATTTGCTACTTTTATTCTGTATTTAATCATTTCCTAGGCCACTGGAGCTATTTAATTTTGAATGCTTTTTCAAGTGCCGAACAAGTGAAAAAAATCTTACTGATGATTCATGTATTTATCTCTACTATTTGGTTTTCTTTTTTTCATGGCACACTTTAACAATCAATTAGGATACATTTTGTAAAGATTTTTCAGGAAGCAGTTCTATCTAGGTGTATAGTGTACCAACAATCTTGGTTATAACTTCACATATACCAAACAGAAATCAGCCAACAATAAAAAGAGATTCTTGCTGAACATTTAGTGACACCACCTAAACTCTTTCCATTTACCAATTACAGTTGAACTTCTGTAAGTTGACCTTCCATAAGTTGAAAGTTTCCCTAACTCAAACTTTACACATCATTTGGTTGGTTTCCCATTAAACCAATGCATATTCAACTTTCATAGCTTGAATCGGCCTCGTCAAAAACTTCCACAGCTGGAATAATTTTAAGCCGGTCAGCATGATGAAACCATTTGAAAATCTGTCGGCAAGTGTAAAATTGTGTACTCCTTCCGACCCTGAAGGAGGCAAGAACCATGCTGACATATTCATTCACTGATTGAATAGTGTGAAGACGTACTCATGAACATTTTTGACCATCATCGACTCATTTATTATGAAAGAAATAAAGAGAAATTGTTGTCAGATGTCCATAAAGACTTTTTGGCTGGGAATAACGACGCATGAGCACTTGCAGAAATAAAAATAAGTCTACAGTGAAAAAATGTTCTTTTTTTCGACCAACTTCCTTAACTTGAACCTTCTGTAACTTTATTTTTTTTTTCATAAGCTTTAACTTATAAAAGTTTGACTGTATAGCCATGTTTTAAATGTTTATTTCAGCCACCTAGAAATAGTTGAGAATAATCTTTGATTGTAAATGGTAATGTAGCCACGTGAAAGTCTTATAGACACGACATTTTCAAAGAAGTGTATATATATACTGATAAGGATGGGAAATTTATTACAGATAGTTGCCCACTTAAAAAACCAAATGCTGTTCACATAAACTTTTGTTTCTAGACATAAAGCTTTTAAAAATAAACTTTGTTTAAAATAAACAAACCTTCACACCATCTAAATAAAGAAAACAAGCCAAGCATAAATATTTGGCACTGGTTCCCCTCCAAAGTTTCGGATAAATATTTTAGGACAGACATTATGGTTTCTAGTTCTAGGCAAGATTTTTCATCGCTTGAAAAAGGAAGTAAAAAGAAAATTTCACCCTAGCAATTTTCTTTAAAAAAACTTTTCAATTCCAGCACAACTTATACCTTATTTAGTCATCTTTTCTATTTGGTGTCGATGTTTGGTTCCTTTTAAAAAGCTCTTTAATTTGCTTGGGCATTTTGAAAGGCCACTTATATTCATTGGGCACCACACCATCACAACGTGATTCAAAGAATGAAAATAGAGGGAACCACACCCTTGTCCTATTTGCATCCTGTTGCATCAATGAACGGTTGTTGGCAAGTGTATGATAATACATGAAGAGGCGAGAAGTAATGTAGAAGGCAATGAAAACGTCAATGGAATAATGTTCATGAGCAGCCAAGATAAAGAAAATACCAAAAACATTAAGTACCCAAGAGACCATATGAAGGTAATACATTTCACTTGCAGGTGTATCTGCAATCAAAAAAGAAGACAAGGGATAAGTGAAGTATCATGCAATATGTGAACCATGTAAAACAGTACTGCCTGGAAACTATTTCACATACACTTAAAGTTTGTTACATTTTAACAAGATTCTGATTTACTTTTGGCTATGTCTTTTTACGTGTACTAAAATTAATGGCTAATAAGAATAAAGTACAGTAACACTTAGGTTGAAAGTAATTAACAGTTAAACATCAAATTCTTTTAATGTTAAAAAAAGAAAACAAACATTCAGTAATGAAGAAATTAAGGATGGTGATGATGGATGTATGACCACTGAACATGTAGTCTCCACAGCTCTTCACGCCTTGTATGCTCATGCCCAAACGACACCAGATATCGAAGGTCCTTTGTATCCTTGACCACATATCACCATATCGCTGTTATAACAAAAAAAGACAATGACAAAAATATAAAATACTTATACATCTTTCTTCAATATAATTCCAAAAACAACTTTACACTCTGATGAAATTCTACCTTTGATTTATTCTCAAAATTTGAATTTTTTTAAAGAAACTGTGAGAATGGTCTCAGATTTACCATCTTGAAAATAGTCTCCCATGCCAGGGATGCCCAACCTACGGCCCGCGGGCCATATCCGGCCCGCGACGAGGTGCCATCCAGCCCGCGAAACTTCTGCCCACAGTGCAGGAAATCGGCATGTTAGTAATAAAAAAAGACCTAAAAAAATGAAAAAAAGGGAAGAAGAAGTATTTATCCCCAGGTAGGGGCATTTCCCAATCTTTTTTTCAATGGACGAACATTTTTATTCAGTGCTCCGACTTGGTGTCTTTACGATGAAGCCGGACATTCAGAAGTTGGTTTCGGGAAAACAACTTCAAATATCCCACTAATTACTACATAATTAATGGTAAGTACAACTTGTTTCTAATAAAAAAAATGGTATCTGCTCTATTTTTTTTTCTTTTTTGTATTTTTGCGGTGAAGTGGCCCACGACACGGCTGTCTGAAATGGATATGGCCCGCGACAGGGCTGTCCGAAATGGATATGGCCCACAGGCCGAAAAAGGTTGGGCATCACTGTCCCATGCCAATATCAAGGTCAGGTACATGAATACATGCAGACTTACATATATCTGCATGTGGATGCCAAAAGCCTCATTGATGTGAATAAAATACCAGTACAAACTGTCGAATCTCCACAATTATTTTTAAATACAACAATCCAAGGTGAAACTTTCAGGTAAAATATGTTCTAATTTTTATCTTCTTTAAATGTTGTATTTATCAAAAAATCCATATCGCTCTCAACTCACACAAGAAAGGTGGAACTGTCAATCCCTTTCACTGGTAGACCAAAAAAAAGAAAAACTTACTAAAACTTAAACTTTGAATTTGAAAGTTCACAGCTCTCCGTCTAACAGAAACAGCTTTTACTTATAGGCCAGATCTCAAGACTTTCTCATGTCATAAGCAAACACATCATAAAATATATAATTTCTTTATCTTTGGTATGGTTTTTTCACTTTTAAGAGTCACAGCATTTCCTCTTTACTAAGAAATTAATTTTAATGAAGTAAAATACTGATATGCTGTAAGACTAGGATGGGAAAACTAACACAACACCAAGCAAAAATAAAAACCCAACAGAGGTTCAACCTTGTCTTGTGCATGACCTTTTTCACAAATGTTTGAGAGAAGGAAAAGAAAATTCTTAACCTCTCATATAAAAAGTACACATACAGAGTGCAATTTCACAAAATACAGTCCTGTACAAACCAAAAATAATGTACACTTTAATAAAATAATTCAATATGTTGAAACTCAAATTTAGCTAATATTTGTAATTTCACAGATAATTTTTTTCCAACCTGAATCTACAAAATCTCAATGAAAAAAAGCTATGAAAAGTAAAATGTTCTTTGCTATGAAGACTTGCTAATAGTGACTATTATTTCATCTTAGTCTTAAAATCTGGGAGAAGGTAAGGAAAAACCAGGGGAACTAACCACATGTGTCTTTCCTGACCAGTTTGATCTGACTAAAACCATATTATTTCCCTCAGCATTTCATTTTCATAAAGGTGGAATAAAACCTGCACTGCTAGCATATGAGCAGATATGAGCTTAATGTCATATTTGACTCAAGTTAGACTTTAAAACTTTCCTGTGCAAGTTTATTCTTTAATAGATCTTTGTCAGGTTCCTGTTCAGCAGATTGCTCTTAATCCCCCCTCCTCCTCCAAACACAAACAACCTAGTTCTTTGTAGAAAATTTGAAATACTGACTAGACTAGTGATGGATTTATCATTATCTGTTTAAATGGAGAGAATTCTAGGAACCTTACAATACAGCCATAAAGTAACACTTTTCTTTCTAAAGATCTTTAAAGTTTTCAGCTATATTTTACATTTCACATATGAAAAATATATAATTGTTTCTGATCATGGTTAAGATGTCTTAATATAAAGGTTGGGGTGTAATATGGTTGTGTGAGTTGAAAGGAGAAAGAGAACTAATTCTGCTATCATCTTCTATCTTTCTATTCCTTAACCTTATCTGGTAATGTGAAAAATGGAAAGCCTGGCCACACTCTCAGATTATGTGCTACATAAGCATCCCACTTACTAAATTATTGTTAAAACTTTGAATTCTTAAGCCACATGAAAACAAAATATTGGAAATAGGATGTGGTACAAATTATAAATTAAAATATTAAGATGTATACAACTAAAATGTTGCAGGAAGCACTAGGAAAATAATTTTACAGACTGCTGGGAGAAAAAAATACCACTACATGTATCAACGATGGAAAAATTTGCTCCATGAATAAAATGGCCTTCCTGCTTTTTGGCAGATTTTTTCCTCCTTGTTCACTCTCACCCCTGCTATTTATTCCTGTTTTACAAGCTATGCTGTAACTCTTACTCATGCTTATATTTTGGTGCCTAAACTTATTTGCATGGCTCTGTTTAAAATAGGCAGCTGAGCATGCATATCAATATTATTCAAACAACATATTGCTCTTTCAGTAGTATTTGATGTTAATAGCTACTTGTGTCATTGGTGATCTTTTGCGCCTGGGACTATTTGAGTTTTAGGGTCTTGGGATGAAATAGATAAAACTGGGATGAAAAGACTAAGGTTGTGGGGCAATATGACTGGGGCGAAATAAACAATGACCAAAAAAGCAATCTCTACATAAAATAAAACTAAAATTTCAAACATTAATTCATGCATAATTAACTTATCAAAATTAATTCATAAGTAAAACAAGCATATCTGAATTTCACAAATGAAACATGCATAATCACAGCACTGTCCTTCTCATTATCGCACAGACCTCCCATCAAAACAAGCCACTTTATCACAATTACATGCAGACTAATTTTAATTCATCAAAACACACTCACCTCTACTCCAAAGAGTTTATCCTGTGAAAAATAATTATGTGTCTATTGCTTTTTTGCTCTCACTTAGCTGAATACAATATACTGCGATTACAAAAAGGACAGTGTCAGCTCAAGAACACAAGGCACTAATTGTGCAAGTAAGCATTCAGCATTAAGGGACAGACTACCTTTCCCACACACTGAAGATGCTGGCCTGGAACTGACATTGAGGTAATCAGCATTGTCACGCAGCGCAGCAGGAATATTGTGCCAAGAAGAGAAAACATGCGTCGAAGTAAGATGAACCTAATAATAAATAAAAAAGGTGATATTCTAAATGTACCAGCAATTTTAAACAAGTCATATCAACATATTTCCAGAGGACAAAAAAAAAAAAAAAAAAAAAAAAAGAGAGAACACACAGGCCAGGTCAAAATCAATAGTGTTTAGATATTTTTTTCTCATTGTCTGCAACAATTTGGATTCCAAATGTCAAGCCACACTGCCAGCTTTTTCTGTGAGAATTTGTCTTCCTCTATTCATTTCTGGTTCAATTTGTTTTCCTCAGTTTCAGTACCTGTGAAAGACAGGCATCACTGATGATAGTAACAGTTTTCTCTCATAAGTAATCATTCTATTCTTGGTAACTTAATAATGTACACAAATTATTATTATTATACCCCTATCAAATCTCTGAAACCGGTTATCAATAAGTACCTGTGTTTATGAAAGATTAGCACGACGAACCAGATAATGGCAAGGGTAGTACCAACTAGTTCACAGGCTTCAAAGGCCCACGGCACGTAAGGCATATTGTCCAAAAACAAATCAGGCAGTGGTGGGTATTTTTGCATATCTGGTACCCGATCATGTACAATCACCATTACAAAAGCTGTCAAAAGAAATACAGAAAAGACATAAACAAAGCTCAGAAAAGTCTTCCATAGTTCTGGGTCCAAGGACTTGGATTCCCTCTCTTGGGAAGATCTCATATATGGACGAGATGCAGATTTGTAAGACAACTCATGGTTGGATAGGATGAGTTTCTCGCTAGAATCAATGTCACCTGAAGAATAGCCTGTTGGCAATGCACTCTGAGAATTAGCCATCATATTCATTTTGGATAAACCAATGCCATTGTTAAGGAAAAAGGGTCCATAAGCTGGGTCACTAGCTCTAAGATGGTTGATTTTGTTCATGATTCGCTTAATGTCGCCCAACACTGTTAGTTTAATTGGCGGCTGCTTCAGATCGTCCTCTGTCAACATGAGAAGTACTTGGCCATCAAGCTTGTGCTGGCGGCACAGAATGTCGCAGTAGTCAGCAAAACCTTGCTCAACCAACCACTTCTCGACATCATCACAAGTCCATTCACTAAGATGTATCGCCATTTTGCAGCTGAGAGAAACAAAAGAAATACAAATAAGACTTAGACTTCAGCAGATTTTGTGTCTGTGCATGACATTTATTGTTATCGTTCCTAGCGGTTTTCATTGGGTATGATCACGCAAATGACATTAAATCTCTTTAAAATCTTACTTGAATGTGTAATTATGTGTTAAAAAATTACTTCTTTCTATGTGACTATGACACTACATTTCATCCCGCAAGTTGTCTCGCAAATAACATGTCGTCCTACAAATTCCTCGATCACCAATGAAATTTCATCAAAACAGTATCCCGTTGGGGCATAAAATCTAAAAATTACACTAATAAGACACCAGAATTCATTGGCTTGGTGGAAAAAAAACAATAATAACATTCTAAATACTACATGCGCAAATGTGAAAGTTGTACTTTAACTGGAGACCAATGTCAACCAACGGACTCGTGCATCGTTTCGAGACGATTTGACTTTTGGCGTCTGCCCACATGTGATCGGAAGTACACATTACATCTGACGGAATTAAACGAAGAGAACCGATAGATCTAAATGAGCAAAGAATTTTGGAGATAACTTTTTAGGAATATTTCTTTAGTTTTCTCATGATTTTCAACTGTTTTGATAAAAAAATTTTAATATTTTTGATTGGTGTGTGTGTTGGTGTGTCTCTGGCTATCGTCTTTTGGTTCCACGCATGCGCTTTTGCATCCTTCCGACATCTTGCTTCATCAGTGACCTTGCAGTGCTTCACAGGCTAACATTTTGGTAAGAAAAACGATTTGTGCTGACTTTAATTCGTCACGTCATATTCCGCAAGTGTTTCTAAACAACTGAAACAAAGATATAGGATATTTTATTTTAGGCTTCTTATTCTCGGTCACATGATTCCCTGAGGCAACAATAGTACCGGTGTCATCTAAGTCATGCGTGTTTGATCCTGACCGGCACGTTCCAGCAGAATCATTAAACAGATTTACGCATTAAACGTAATTTTCTTCAATAAGCGAAGCACGCGTTTAAGTGAAATTGGAGTCAAATAAATATGTGGTTTTTTTTTACAGACCAGCCAATTCGATCATTTTGTCATCTACTCGTCTAACCTTGGCAGGTGTCATTCGTTATGGTTTAGAAAACCTGTTATTCAACTTCTTGTCACGGACGCACGTTCTTTTGGCATTAACCTGCTCCTGCAATACATAATATTAGTATTAGTGATCCTCAAGCCATCTTACAAGTTTAAAACGTGTACGCGTTGAAATTGTAACCTTTGTTCATGACGTTTAATAATGAAAAAGGATCACCTTTATGTCCGGTTTGTCTCACACGATAAGATCTCCGACCTAAACCTTTAATTTTTTCAGACGTCAATTTTTGCTAATAATCAAGATCTCGCTTACATGGATTATTCATTTTTTTCCTTATGTCTGTAAGTTTTCACCTCTTTCTGTGCAAGGTGATGTTTGTAGGCGTGCAATTTAAAAAAAAAAAAAAAGGCGTATTCATGAACATTTTAGTAAATACTTTCTTGCTCGGAATCTGTCCAGTCATTATAAGAATTAAACCCACTAGACCTCTTAATCCCTTTCCTGACCTTATAAAGTGGATAAGGGAAAATTAACACATTGTTTCTCCAAACACATTAGAAGTTCAGCTTACTGTAAGTTTATTAATCTTTCTCACAAATTTATTGCAGTTGGCAGTGTAGTCAAAGTAACTTGCTTCTTGTTTATAATGCCAGTATGATTATGATCAGTTTATATAACTACACCTTTTTTCATGCTTACAGATTATAAAATGGCACCACCAAGCTATGCTGACCTTGGCAAAGCAGCTAGGGACTTGTTCTCCAAGGGCTACAGTAAGATAATCTGAGACTGCATATGTCCTGGAAAATAGTGATAAGCAAACAGTGGCACTTAACCACTTTAATATTAAAGACTGAGTATAATGCATATGTCTTGAAAATAACCACTTAAACATGAAAGAGTTATGGAAACATCACAGTCACTATTGCACTGCAGTTTTTCTCACACTCTCTCTCTGTATATATGTATATGCTAAATCAGGCAGCTGTTTTGATAAATCACCTGAAGCATTGCAGTCAATTCCTTTTTCTTGTTAAAGAACTGTACCTAGAGTAATTTGGTTATCAGTAAGGTAAGATGCTCCCAGAGGGGAAAAAATATATTTTAGAGAGTTGTGGACTGGACATTTGTTCCAAATTTTGTACAAATGCTACTGAATGCTTGTTTCAGACTATGGGTTTTTTAAGTTGGAAGCCAAAACAAAGACAGACAGTGGTGTTGAGTTCACCACAAGTGGAAGCTCTAGCAGCGATACAGGGAAAGTTATTGGCAATCTGGAGACTAAATACAAGTGGTCAGATTATGGTATGTATTGAATGCATGTGCCTTCTCAATGACTGCAGTAGTAAATTTTCAAAGCTTTTATTAAATGTGGTGGTGCATCATTGAGCACACAATTTTTTTTATTTTCTGCGCTTAAGTTAAAAAATTGAACTTGTTATTTTTGGGCTTAATAAAATCTTTCCCTCTACATTTTGTCTGCCCAGTCTGTGTTTTCAGTTGGTTGTTTTATACATGGTATGTTTGAGACATGGGCGTATTTGAGGTATAATTGTGCCCTGTCACTTTTATGTCAAAGATAGTAATTATAGAAAGTGTTTGTTTCAGGTCTCACATTTACAGAGAAGTGGAATACTGACAATGTTCTAAACACAGAAGTCACCATTGAGGATCAAATTGCTCAGGGACTGAAACTTGCTTTTGACACCTCTTTTGCACCACAGACAGGGTAAGCACAATTTTTGTTTCTTACCCCACCATTCATGAAATGCAGAAATCACGAATGCCTATATCTTGAAAAGCTCTCTAAATCTTTCCACTCAAAGCCATTTTGTATTATCAGGGATTTATATTTAGGATTGAAAAACATCGCGAGTAAAGAATAACTTTACAAAAATCTGTGCAGGAAAAAGAGTGGTAAGATCAAGACCGGTTACAAGCAGGACTATGTCAACATTGGTGCCGATGTTGACTTCGACTTTGCTGGGCCCACAATCCATGGAGCAGCTGTATTAGGGTAAGATAGCTAAACCCCACCACTTTCTTGCCCTGCCTTTCTCCAGTATTCTTTCTACCACCAATCCCCCTTTTTTTTTCCTTTACCCCATCAATTTTCACTTTTTCTGTTTTATGTGTGATGCATATTTTCCTGATCCCATTAGTAAATATGTTGATTTCTTTAAAGTATTAATTGTTAAACCAAACTCTAATGCAGAATTTCAAATTATAGCTGAAATACACGTGTGGGAAATGTCTTGGTGGTGGTTTTTTTCATTAAACCAATCTATTAATGTGCAAATATTTTGGGACTTCTTACAGATATAGCGGATGGCTGGCTGGCTACCAGATGTCATTTGACACATCTAAATCTTCACTTTCCAAAAGCAACTTTGCTGTTGGCTACACATCAGGCGACTTCACGCTTCACACCAGCATGTAAGCTAAACATTTTGTTTCCCTCCTTAATTCTGTGCTGCACAGTGCATTATGCTATTCCCCAAATATAGTGAACTACTATATCTAGTTTATTGCTCCTACAGCCATCAGGCTAATAGTGATGTTTGCACGTGTTAAAGTAATTATGTTTTGGATTATTTGTGCAGCAATGATGGTCAGGAGTTTGCAGGGTCAATCTACCAGCGGGTCAATTCTCAGCTTGAGACTGCTGTCAACTTGTCGTGGACCTCTGGCACAAATGCTACCCGCTTTGCATTAGGTGCTAAATACACTATTGACAGCAATACCTCATTCAGTGTAAGTAAACCTTTGGTCTCTTTAATAATGCTGTGTACTTCTGTTATTTACTATGTAAAGCCACAAATAATTGTACATATCACAAGATGTATGAAAAATTATTTTACCACACAGTGGTGCAGTTTCATTGCACATGAATATTTTATGTGAATGACACCATATAGCTGATTTTTTTACCCTTTTTTTTCCCAAATAGGCAAAAGTGAATAACTCCAGTCAGATTGGTCTTGGATATACCCAAAAGTTGCGAGATGGTAAGTGATTTACCTCATCCTGCCTTTCTGTCTCTTTTGTTGTCCCACAGCCCATAATCCTATCAGCAGTGAAGTTTTTTTTTTTTTTTTTTGTAAATAGGACATTGTTACTTTCATAGGTTTTTTCCAACAGAAATTCAAATGTGGAACCAAAAAATTTAGGTGCAAGAGTATAATACTGCTGCTCTTAAAGTGGCATTTCACCTTATGTGTAAAGATGGCCATTTTATATTTGTGTAGAACGAGATTGATTCATACTCATTGTTAAATTTCAAAGCTTTCTCAAATGTTTTTTGCAGACTTGTGATGTCATTTTTTTTTTTAATAAATTCTGTGTGCAGGTGTAAAATTGACTCTCTCTGCATTGATAGAAGGAAAGAGCATCAACCAGGGTGGGCACAAAGTGGGCTTGGGACTTGACCTTGAGGCTTAACCACACCTGACCTCATCTTAGCAACACAGTCCTGCGAGTTTGGCAGCCTATGAATGCCATATGGGTATAAGACCCATTCTGTTCATCTGGACATTGTCAGAATATTTACCAAATACTTTTGGCTAGCTGTCAACAGGTTGGCATCCATATTGGGCCTTGATCAACAGGCAGGTCATAAGGCACTAATAGCTCTTGACAGTGGACGAAGGAAATTCTTTTGATTTTATTCTTCGGAATTGTTTTTTTTTATTTTTTTGGTGCCGTTAGCATATGCAGATTCATAGGCTTTGAATTAGAAACTATACATTCTTAGGAAGGTGAAGTACGTCAGTAATTTTGCTAATGTTTGTAGCCCTTGATTACAGTGTGCCTCTCGATCTGAATGTCAACTGCGACATTGTGCTATCAATTATGTGATGCTCTGTGTACATGGCTCTATGTATACACGATGAAGATTAAACTTTGTGAATCAAAAACTTGTTCCATTTGTCTGTGTAACTTTAGGCATGCTAACATTGACTTCAAAATATACTTAATGTATAAAGTAAAATTGCAGTAAGTATAGTATGTATGATTTGCTTGTGTATTACAATTTTAGGTCTTTAGTAGGTTTTTCCCAAAATAATTGTGGCATGATTATAGGCTTAACTGTACTGTTTGTTGATTGAGAGAACCAGATGCATAAAATCGAAAGGATTACAACTTGTGAAAGTCTTGTACATAAATGTTTATGAAGTAGTGCATTAACTTGCAGAACGAGGTTAAAATTCAATGTCGGATAGTGATTTCCCGTCACCTAACAACCTAAATAGGGAAACATTTTTGTTTTGTTTTTTTAATTCTGATTTTATCAACAACTTTGATCTACATTCCTCCGTGTGCTGGATTGTCTGGAATTCTACATTTTTAGAGTGAACAGATGAGATCAAAGTTTCCTTGATTAGTGGTCTCCATATCCTGCTACTTTCTTAGCAATTCGTTATTTGTACCATTTACTTCAACAGTTATTCTGCATGCAGAGAGCGTTTTGTAAGGACTTGTTTCAATCAGTCCTGCTTTAACGTCTTTGTTTGGATGCCAAGATCATAACTAGGATATCGTAACAAAGATGAACGATTTGAACGATCTAGCATTGATTTGGGTAGTGATCTCCCTTTTGCTAACTAGTTTATGACTTTCTTACTCTTTACGCATTTTCGCAGCGGAAAAACAAATCGTAATTTTTAGCATTCTTTCGAACAATATCGATACTCTTCGTACGCACACCTTTTGTAAGATAAAAAGAAACAGCATTCGAACATAGATCCTTATTGACTCGCATGACAAAAACTGCACAGAAATCGTGATCAAATACTCAAAGACATTTATTCAAACAATCCATCCTGGTAAGCTCATTCTTCGTGTCGTTGAGCTTTCGTTCAAGATCAACTTTCTTGTGGTCATGCCATCACTCATAGCTCAAGGATATAAACACGATTTGACCAAGCCTAGTAGATCTTGTAAAGATACGATAAACCTTGGTAATGTAAATGGATTTTTTGTGTGTGTTGTATGTTGATCTCTTCATTTGGTCAAAAATTGATAATTGTTCTTCTTTTGAGATGACTGTATCATAAAAGATACAATTACAGTATCTTTGTTTGGACTCTTTACCAGATGGGATCTAAATATATTCTACGTTTCTTCAGAAATACAAGAAGGAAATCCACTCGAATTGCTGATAAACTAATTCGACCATCTATCGATTTTTATTTTTTTAAGCGATCAAAATAGGCTGCACAACATATCTAGCGAGTAAATAAAATAAGGAAGTAACAAATGAGCGAAAGAAAGAAAAATAAAGGTATATAAATAAATGGCACACCATGCACGATAGTTTACAACTCAAGTTGCACGTAAGCAGCAGCAGCTGGTAACATACGATTCGTATGGAATAGACATCTAAATTGTGTCCAGAATGCACATCTATGACGCTGCTGAATATATCATACGAATACTGTGCAGTTCTCTGAAAAAAAAACTTAAAAGTTTTTTTATTTAAAAAAAAAAACATCTAGTTATAATCTCGGAAAAATATCAAAAGTCTTGTTCGTAACTGAAATAATTAAATTACACAATTATTGTAGTGAAATCAATCCATATCTACAAATACATTTGATGAAAGGTCAACATGCTTTGAGGGTTGCTAATAAAAATAATAGTAGCAATAATTACTTTGATCATGTGGAAAGTTTGTAGGAGAAGGGTGGTCAAGATAGGGAGTGGAACTGGTCCCCAGACGATAAAAACCAGCATCCGGGAACGCGTTACCATGGGAACGGCTGGAGAAAAATAAATGGCGGGGACAGTACTTCCGTTACCACTTGCTGTCCAAAAATTAAAACCTCGTCGCTCAGTCACTGCAGGTGTTCGACATGGCGGCTATTGTGGGAGGGATGTGGAAAAGACAGCGGCACATGCCAGTCGGAAACATTTCACGTGGAGAGGGTGAAGGGCGAGCCGGGGATGTCCTCGTCTCCCCACTTGACGTACAAAGTGTGGTCGCCAATCTCGGTAACCTTGTAGCTGATGGTGTAGTTGTTGTTGGACACTTTCTTCACACTAAGCTCAGGCTCGGGATATCCACTCGGAGCTAACATCCCCACACTCAACAACGCCTCACCTGCGAAGAAACGAAAGAAAGATGTTGGGAAATAAAAACGAAAATAAAGTAAAACCGATAAGGTGTCCAAGTCGCCACTATATATGTCCAAGCTCATGTCTTATGCCAAACAACACACGAAACTGAGCTATTTCTATATTTTAAAAAAATTGCAATTATAGAGCGAGAAAGAGGTAAATGTTCCCAACTTCAATGGTTTTAGCCGTAATCACAGTAATAGTATCATTTCCATATTATATTTCATCTATCTATGCTATTGTTTTTTACAGACTGATACCTTTTTAGGGTATATCTATCCCATAAAATTTTCCCTCAAATATCAATAAAAGGCTTGGTATTTTTCCCCTTTAAAATACGTTTTACTAATATTACGATCTCGTCTTAATGGCCTGAGTTTTACAGACACATAGCTCGTGAGGGATTGCGTGGTGGTGGCGCCAGAATTTCTCCAGTCAACAATAGGATTACTGATCATCTAGCTTCGCTAATTCGTTTCTACAACATGATATAGGTACAGATGTAGAACGCATACAGTCCACATGCACACACATTTGACAATTAAAGCACCTGCGTCTTTGGTTTCTATGGTGAAGCTCTGCAGACGGTTTGTGAAGGCTTTCTTCAGCCCGGGACCCTTGGCCACGACCTTGGATGCGTCTCCTCTGAAGCGACGAACTTTGCCCCCGACTCCTGTTTTCTTCTCCACCGTCTCCACGACCATGGATGATTGCTCAACGATCGGAGAGGGCTTGCGGCCCGTTCCTGTTGGGTGACAAAAGACCGCCACAGCTTCATGAATTGCATCAATTGAGCCCAGCCTATTCGTCAAGGACTTGGCCAAAACCAATCAGAGGGACAGAAAGCAGGCGCGGGATAACGAAGCAGTCATAGACAAATCTTTTTTTTTTAAATTAACATCTTTCGTAAAAATTTTGATAGTTTCATTCATGAAGAAGATATAATTAAAGCACACTTTAGAAGATAAGAAAAACAGATAGCGGAGTAGTGAGTAAATAGAAAAAAACATTTTCAGAAGAAATGATTTTTTTCGTGATAGTATGTATGTTACAGCTGTTCTGTGATGTTTATGATAATCATCTGTGTTTGTTTAAAATAATTGAAGAATACAAACATTTAAAATTTCAGAACAATGAAAAGGCATATTAAGGAACAAAGGACTAACCCATGCCTATGCCTAGTGTAAGGTTGAGCTAAATGGGTAGGTTTAGTGAACATTGTTTCTATAACTGATACCTTTTCAGGGTCTACTGTTGTGCGAAATTTTTTCCAAATAACTGGAGAGAGCTCCGTAAATTACAGTATTTCCCAAATCTGAGTGACACACCCTTCCATCCATTTTTGAGATCTGTCTACCATCATGCACAAAAAAGGTGTCCAACCAGTGGTAACAATATCTGTTAATGTATGGTCCCATCTTTCCATTGGCAGTTGCTTTTACAGCGTAAGACTATTCATGAGCAATCCTGGGCTTTTTTAAAACTCTTTATCTGCATGGTGATGTTTGTAGACCCATATTCCGAGAGAAGTTATTCACTCAGATTTTGGAAGATGCTTTGAGGTAAAAAGCTCGGCCCAATCATTTGAAAAAAAAACTGCAGTATAATATTAATCTTTAAGTATAAAAAGTCAAAAGAAGAAACAAAAAGCAAGAGAAAGGGACAACAGGGAGACTACTATCGAGACAAGATAGAAAGAAGCCAAAGCTATGAAAGAAGACAGATAACACTATAGTTTTTCAAACCAATAAATCTAAACATTATTGTGGTAATGTATAAAGTAGTTTATTATAGAGACGGTATATCTTGCTGTTCAGCGCCCTTATATAATTTTATATAATTTCACTATAAAGGAAAAAACCTTCCAATTTTTAAACCATTACAATTTCCAAAGAGGAAATATAACATATCTTACCTTGCAATATTCATCGTCAGAACCCAAAAGAAAACATTGATTTCATCGATTATGGTTGTGAACAATGATAAACACGTATGGTCATTATTTCAAAACAGTATCTTCATTCATTTTGATTAGGTATATTGTCACATGCATTTAATTTTGGTACATTTTGTACATGCTCAAGATGCAGATGTTAAAAAAATGTTACAAACTGAATATCACAACAGCTAACGTAACATAAGATAAATTATAGGATGTGATTCATTAGATATTAATGTTTAGAATTCTAATCAAGTTTTTTTACCCGAAAACTAATCAAACGCCTGTGACTTCCATTGTCAATGCTTCAGAAAGAAAGGATACAATAAAACCTTGTAAATAGTTGTCGCTACGGTTGACTGGAGGGTAAAGGTGTTAAAATCTCAGTAATGTTATTATGTCATTGTATCACTTTTTATTGAACAAATTTAAGTTTATTTTTATAATCTTGGACAGATTTCCGTACCATGCTTTTGTACTCTTACGGTTTGCGGAGAAAATGTTTGAACATTATACAATCGCTCCATTTGGTATCAATATTATCCGTCCAGAGCCCCATATAAAATAAGGATAGCATTTAATGTTTGTGAATATGTTTTCGCTTCATCTAGAGATGTTGTTGTTAAAAGTAGGGTTAAAAGAGAACAAAACACAACGACATTTAGAGTACACATGTAATACATGCAGATACAAAAACTTCGTTTTATTTGACAACGACGTTAAAAGACAACACTTAAAGCTGCTTCTGGGACAGATTTAGCGAGATTTATCTAAGTTATATATATATTAAATTTTCATGCCCTAAATTTGTGTCCCTAAAAACCGTAGACGGAACTTAGAGATACAAAAATAAACATATGCTGATTGTATGTGTTTCGGTATCTATGTGCGAGAGAGAAAGAGACAGAGAGATGTAGAAAGAAAAACCTATGTCTATAAAGACAAAAAAATAATTCTGGTAAAATACACTGGTCATTCTTGTAGCTTGTTGAAAAAAAAAATAATTAAGTCATCTGATTGTCACAAGTCATACTACTTACTGAAAGCTCAGCACCTATATGTATATATCACCTCTAAAATTGATTACATATGAATCACCGAGATCATACGGTTCTAAAATTCACTTTTCTGTACCAGCTTCTCGCAACCTTCCACACTTTCACACTGCATAGTCTAAAAACCTCCTATATGCTACTTTCGTACAAACCTTTTGTTATCTACCTATAGCTGCGGAGGATGGAGATGGTAGAGAACAGTGGAGAACCGGGCCAGAGTTTTATTTCGAAGGCCAGATATTTGTCATTAAAAGCAATGGTAGCACACACAAACACACATGTGCAGCCTAATAACGCCACACCCATGTTTACAACGAATACAAACCGACAGTACACACAGCAACATCTAAAAGAGAAGCACGTCCTGCTAAAAATGTTATCCCCCTAAAATTTATCAATTTCGTACTGTTGCCAAAGATGGAGTTATTACTGTATCATATGGTTACAATGCAGAGCGTTAGGTGAATCCAGATGGCGTTTCTGAAAGGGGGAATAAAGAACAAAAACTAATGTAGAGTACCGATGCCAGTTATACATTTGTATGTTGGTTATTTATATTCAACATTTTTATCTTTTCTGTAAGTTAAGTGAATCGTGTAACATATCTAGTTTGCCTTAAAAGGGCAAGTCTGTGTCCAGGCGGAGTCAACGCCCTGTTAAATGAGACAACAATGCTGAAGTTATTTATTGATACCAGCGGACCTCTTGAGAACTAATTGTCTTGGTTAGCAGCTTGTTTTAAAGTTCCAAGTACACAGATATGAGTGCATAATATAACTACATGTACACTTTACACATCAAAACGGAGCTGGAGTGGTGTTGCGTGCATTTGAAAAACGGCTTTAACCCCCTTGGACACAGCTTGTCATAGTTTCGGAAGAGCTCAGGGACAAGGAGAGGCTAAGCGGAGGAGGGATCTTGGGAAGGACATCTCGAAGATTCAGGAGTCAGAGATAAGTTAACTTGCAGAGCATGTGAGCGGGAACCATATGTATATATATAAATACAGATTTCATACAATGGCTTCTAGTCTATCGTGAGTACACATCGTTTACCTGAGTTCTCTGTAGGTCCATCTGTAAAGGATGATTAAAAGCATAAAATTGTCAGTAAAAGTGTAAGGGAAGCAGGTTTTCAACCTCTTCGAATGACTCTGTAGGGCAGTTTGCACAAACACACTTTGTAGAAACATGGTATGATCAAGGAATTTAAAAAAAGTTGAATGAGGGGAAGGGGAAAATGCACCAAACACCAGAAAAGCAGGGGGGTGGTGCTGTTAAGAACAGCGGGGCTACAGATGGAACAGAAGGTTCTGGAGAGAAGGGGGCTGATGGGAGTCCATGTGTGGACCAAAAGCAAACTGGCAAGTAGTGTTACAGCAGCGCAATGGGCGTCAGGAAAACTGCAGGAACCGTCAGTACAAGTCAGGATTTACTGAGAAAGGGAGGTCGTTACTGACTTCCTCTCTGACAATTTGTTTTTACCTTTATAGCATCCCGTTTCATCTGGAAAGCATAACAATAAAATATAGGAAGACATATAAGAACATTATTAGTAACCCACTTACAATTTTTGGGCCGTAAAACAGAGCAGTGTAAAGAACAGAATTAAACAAACTTTATATTTGTATGGCTGCTGAAGTATTGCACTCACCGGAAGACAAATACCGTTACATCTTTTCCCCAAATTTCTTTCTGTGCTCAATTAAATTAAACTGATCACTTTTGGAATGATGATTTTTGTATTTCTATTTGTCATGTCGTTCATTTGTAATGTCCCCTGTGGTATTCTGGTTGTTTTGTGTCTTGTCATAAAAGCTCATTCCATCCGATTTGATAGATTTGAAGACCTCCACAAATATTATCAGAGACATGTATATCATGTAACCCTAAATCTCGTTAGAAATATATGTGCAAGCGCTAATAACATCCTTCAGATCAGGCAACAAAGGCTAGCCTAGACCCAGTACTAGTGGCTCATACCATACATCAGTCATACAGTCAGGTGGGCCGCGAGCAGCTTCAGAAGGTCAAGAAGCAGTCAGCAGCAAAAAGCGCAGAGGACGCAGATGCCTCTAGTGAACTATGCAGATTCTGCGCGACCTGATAGCTGGTTGATCATTTCTAACTTTATCCACACAAAAAAAAAAAACAAACAAAAAAAAAAAAACAAACAAACAAAAAAACAAACAAACAAACCAAAACAAAACAAAACAAAACTAAAGGGTCTTTCATCTATCCCTTCCCTTTGCACAGCAGCTTGGCCTCGCCTTCCATACTCTGCAGCTTGACATTGCCTACTACCAGTTCGTCACTATCTTTTTCTGGGGGTAAAGAGTTGTCTGTCAAGAAAGTTTTGAATTAAGATTGCACCAAGGGGTACCAGGCTAGAGCAAGTCCCTCTGATCTTTTAGTTGCAGGATCAAACGCACCAACAAAACCATATAAACAGATGTAAAGGAAAGTCACCTTCCCATTGTTCTTTGCGACGTGCACCCGTTTAATAATAAAAGCTTGAATCAACTGATTTTCTAGTACTTATATATTATTTACTTTTGGTTTCAAAAGGTTCATTGTATACCTAGATATCTATTGAAACAGCAAATGCTACAGAAATTTATTTTCATAGAAATTTTGAAATGAACGCCTTGAATTCAATCACATCCAAACAAGATCTTAGCTGATCTTGAAACAGCAGTACAACTCTTTGCCCTGGAATTTGACTGGACATAATTCAATATAGCACGCAACAGCATAATCAAAAGGAAATAATAAAGTCATAAAACAAAGGGATTTGTGGCTCAGTAAACATATATATATGTAGCAGGGGCAGTTAGTTGCAAAGAACCCGCCATAACCAGACCGTAAAATCTCCCAGCACAGCACTGATCGCCATAATGTGATAAATATTCTTATTCATTCATCACAAGCATTTTGCTACAGTGGAAGTATGAAAACTACCAGCACCATCTTTATCTTCTTAAAAAGCCAAATAAATAATCAAACGTTTTCACAGCAAAACGCAAAATTGAATAATTAGAAAGCGCATCTAGCTTTTCGCCTACTGGTGGGTTTCAAACCTTCACTCTAAAATTTTTCACGCGCATCTAAAACAAAGAACAGCGCACAAACTTCAAACTGATATTTTAATTCTTACCTCTTGCATTTCTGATAGTCGCACGCAAGCCTAGGTCAGGTTCAGTAACATGATTTTCTACACAGCCGGGCCCTACCATGCCACTACACCACACGCTCTAAGCTACCGCTAGAAGGCTAGGGGCGGCATGACGCTCCTGACTCAAAGACATCCAGGTACCAGCCTCCTGTACTCACCTGAAACGTTGGTCTTGTAGGGAGAGCCGGCGATGGGGATGTTGCCGTACTTGATGGTGATCAAGTAGTCGCCAGGGCAGAATGGCGTGAAGGTGAACTCGTAGCCGTCCTCCACCTCTTTGCAGGACAAGGCCGCTTTGGACGGACCGTCCACGAAGACGGCCAGGATACCGCTGCCAGCGCCAGCAGTCCGCACCAGAAACTTATTTTTGGTTCCTGGCAACAACAGACAACACGCGTACAATGTAATGCAATGTAAGGCTTGGATTCCTGTGCAACAATGAAATGTGTGGTTACAAGTTCCAAGTTAAACAGTGAAGAAAACTAGAAGTCGTGTCGCTACCATCTTGTCACCCACCACATTTGGCATGTTCCAGAGCCTCGCCGCTGGCGCTGACCATAGCAGGATCAGCAGCTGAAGACCCTACCATCATGGCGAAGGGGGAGTCTGGGATGTGTGCGTCGTTGAGCTTGACGTCCACGTAGTGTACGCCGTTCTCCTTGGGGATGAGGCGGATGGCGTACAGGCCCGTGTCCATCTCCTGGATGAAGCAGTCTTCGTGGCCGCCAGAGGGCGTGCGGACTGTAGCATGCAGTTTGCCTACCGCGCCGTTCAGGGCGACGGTGAAGGTGGCTGGCTTGTCCACCTGGAGGACGAAGAAGAACGGATACATATCCGGATATATATAATGGTTATATAAATATATGAATACAGATCTACAAACTCTTTGAAATGTTTTTAAGGACAAGTAAAATGGCTTAAATGATAGATTGATTCTATATGTTGGAGAAGAAGAAAGAGAATGGAAATATAGAAAGGGAGAGAATGGGCGAAGGAAGATGAGGAGAGGGGAAGGATTGTCGAGGATGGAGGAAAGAACTGAAATATGAATAAAAAGGAAGGAGAAGAGAGAAAAGGGAAAAAAAGAAGGTCAAGCTAGTGACCGCCTTTGACTGTGGATGAGCATGTGTAACAGGTTAAAAAAGAAAAAGAGTCTGGCAAGGAAAGATAACTCACAGACAAGCCCTTGTCTCGCAAGGCCTGAACTGAAACTTGACGAGCAGTTCCACTGTCTGGAGCGATGTTAACCATGAAAGGTGACCCAGGTATGTGTGTATCGTCATACTTGATATGAATGCCGTAGACACCTGAAAAAATTCAACAGTTAATTAACTCTGAACTCTATGTCTTCTTCTGATGTTAGGAGCTGGACAGTAGATAAAGGTATCAGATCTCGGACTGAGGTGAAACGACAATCTTGAAACAAATATTTGTAAGAAGCTCACCAGGTCGCGTGACCTTATAAGATGCGCCGAGGAAGCCATTTGGTCTGTCCTCCAGCTTGATCTCTGATTTGCTGGGACCTTCTAAGGCCAAAGAGAGGATTCCAGGACCCGCCTCCCTCGTGTAGATGTTGAACACGTCTGAAAGTAAAGTTTTTGGAAGGTTAATTATGATTGAGGCTTCAGATTGTGAACAGTGAAGAGGCCGATAGTCCGTGTGTTGGTGTGCGTGTATATGAATGTAGGTAGGGATACTTTATCGGCAGTTTTGGGTTTGTGGGGAAATCTGAGCAATAGAGACAACTGTAAATTAAGAAGGAAGCATCTAAACATTTATTCAATGTTTTTGCACAGTGTAAACCGGGGTTCACATTTACTCAATCTCTGTCAGATGTTGAACAGCACTAAGATTATCAAGAAATGTATCAACAGCAGAAAAATAATCAGAATTAGATTCCAAGAATCTCGACGATGAAGGCGGCGTTTGTGGAGAAATATTTTCTTACCAGCCATGTTTGAAATTGAAGACATTGTGGCAGCAGGAGGCAGAACAACAAATCAGCTATTAGTCATCATATCTTTTCAACCTTTATCGTAAAATAACGGCCTTGTGTCTGTTAAGAGCAGTTAATTGTAAACTGTTCACCGTGTCTAAAGATGGAAGCCAACCCTCCATCCTTCTGCTGCGCTTTACCTCCCCTGATAAATTAGGTACCCGTTCTTGCGACTTAGGGATGTAGGTTGTATTCTTGAGTGAAGAAGACGAATGGGAGACAAGTGGAAGAAGATAAAGCGATAATTTTTTTGTTCCTTCTGAAGCAAAGCAGGTGTTTACTTACTTTTCATTCCGACTTCTCCCTTCTCCAGACCGGGGCCGCCCACCTGGACTTTGTGAGGACCTCCCATGTTCAGCTGACCCACTGAATACTGGAATGGGCTTCCTGCAACAGTCCAGTGAAAACTTGAATATGTATCGTTATTCCACTGTTGTGGTTGTTGATATGTCCTTAGTGCGGTCTTCTGATTATGTCAGCTGCCGACAACACCCACAACTGTCACGACGGTCACAACACCATCGACATCTCGTGAGCTTTCATTATTTTATCCTTGTCGTGGATGTTGTAATCGTTCATAGCAGTCGTACGACAAGTCAGATGATGACACACTTCAGCAGGCAACCTTATGAGACATACACACACTCTCAGACCAACACGCTCACCTGCATCGTGACCAAAGATATTAACTTTTTGATGTGACCAAGAAGTATCATGTGACCAAGAAGCGCTCACCTACCCATGTGACGCACTCACCTGAGATGTGCATGCCCTTGTGACGCACGCTGAGCGTGTGCATGCCGTTGACCTGCGGTGTGAACATGATCTTGTAGTGGAAGTCTTCCAGGTCCACGACATCACACAGCTCTGTGACACCATCTGGGCTTGTTACTGAGGCCTCCATGTCAAACGGGTTGGTGCCTGGAACCGCACCATACCAACGTCACACCCGCGTGTCTCGCAGAGTAACACTAAACGTAACAACTAGCCAAACATGAACATAAAATCGTTCATGGACGGGGACAGAGAGGGAAACTGAAAGAGCATAAAAGTTTCGAAGTGATGGATACATTTTCACAAAGAATAACGCGAATATTTTCTCACAGAATATCGTTACTGGAAAGAGAAACAGATTCCGGTGTCTGGAGTGTAAGCCAAAGCGTGATCACCTGGAATCTGGAGGATAAACTCGCAGGGTTTGTGAGGGACACTGGCCTCCGCCGCTTCCATCTGTTTCTGCACCGTCTCACGAATGCGTCCTGATGGGTTGCCGCCAACATTCAGCAAGAACGGGCTCCCTGGACCACAAAAATACAGTTTTGTTACATTTTGTCATTTTCTTTGCTTTTTATATCTTTGTACTTTATTGCTACATTTTCATAACAAATTATATTGAAAAGAATAAAACAACTGAGGGAAGAGAACCCAGGATGTTTTACCAAATGAAGAGTGAACGTGAGTGCATACAAAAATGTTCAAAAGTGTGCTCACCTGGAACGTGTTCATCAGCAAATCGGATGTTGAGGATATAGATGCCCGGCTCGTGGGGGCTGTAGTGGATGGTGTACTTCCGGTCTTTGGCTTCGTAACATTCAATGTCCGACCTGTGAGGGCCTTCGAGGACCACGCTGAGACCACCGTAGCCTGCATGCAGATTGCAGACATTTAGACGGCCATCAAACTTCAAAAGTTCTCGTAACATTTTCGCTAGGGGAAAAGATTCCCTTTTGTGGCATTTATGTTTGTGCTTGAGAAACATCATGATAAAAAAAGACACTCTCTGTTTTGTGTGTGTGTGAGAGAGAGAGAGAGAGGAGCATAAGGGATTATTTTCAGGGAGGTGGTTTTCATAAAGATCATATTTGTATTCAATAAATATATACCATGTTTACCATTCGCAGAGAGGGTGTAGTTAATGTTTTTTTCAAATTTGTTTGTTGTTGTTTTCTGGAAAAGCAATCAAGCAATCAAGCTTTTTATCTAAAGAAGACTTAATAATAACAAAATCTGAGGCAGCCTCGTTAGGTTTTTCTCCCTTTTGGCACTTGAATAGAAAAAATGTACCCTAATATTCCTAGACTCGGGTACAGTTCTGGCACCTTGCCTTGAGCGCAGCTCTGCTCGATGTCGGCCTGGGAAAGGGATAGATGCTTAGGTTGTAGGAAAACATAACCAGATGCTGAGATACTGATGATGAATTAGATAAAAATCTTCCCTGGTGTCAACTAAACTGTGATGCTTTTCTACACCGCGAGGCAGCAAACTTTAGGGTGTGGCTGTCCATGAATTTCTCATTTTTTCTGGGAGGAGAATTTTGTTCCAGGGGTCGGACCCAGGTTACCCTGCATGCCCATCCCTGCCACTGACAGTGAGTGACACTTTACTGACAATCACATTGAAATTTGTCTGTGCCATAGCTTCTTGTTGCTTTAATGACAATCACGATTTTAATATTTTCACAAGAAATCATTTCCACACCAGGGTGCTCTCTGCTACTGTCTGAAGTATTCCATTTTAGTCTTTTGTACAGGAGTGAACGAACGTGTTAGCGAGTTACATCCTTTAATGACGGTAAGAGCCACGTGTTTGCTTATGTAGAGAAGGGAAAGGGGAATAAGTGGAGGAAACAAAATCCTTCAGATTTCGGGCACTTGTTTTGAGTTCAGCCCTGTGAGTTCCTGTTAACGATTTCTTTCAATGACGTCACAGAGGTGACAGATGGGGGCGTCTATGCGTGTAGACAACACTCGAGACACGTAGACAAGTGGCACGTACGCCTGCAGGTAGTGACCTTGACCCACGCTGCTACACGGGAGGTCAATGGCTCCCTGCGCCTTGTAACCACCCCAACCCCGCCCATCCACCCCCCACTACCCTCTGGCGAGTTATCACATTGACACGCGGCGGCTGCCAGACTGTGGAACTGTTCCTCCCTGTTTCCTGCTCACACACACACACAGACTACTCGCAGCGTTCGCGGCAACAACATTCCACCAGTGTTGCCATGGTTACCTACTGCGTACGAGGAGAGAAGTATGCGCGGGAGTCCCTATGGAGGGGGTAAACATTGTGAGCCAACCCGCCCCTCCCCTCTGACCTTGTCTTGGAGATGCCAGGCCGATGCAGTCAACGTTTCCAGGACATGGACGCGAAGACAAACTATACCTCCTTTCACCTTATTCTTTGTTCTTTTATTTATTTATCCTTTCTGTGTGCGTTTCAAAATGATTAATGCCCATTTGTGTTAGGTTTTTTTTTCTTTCCCTTCCTCCACACTTTCTTGCCTACTGTATAAAACTCAAGCAAACACATTCTCTAAGGCATAACCTGAAGCGTAGTTACAGATACCGTGGCTGTTATAGTAATCATCATCATCACTATCATCATCTGCCACATCGTTATCATCCTCTGGTTGTTTTTTATTCGTCAGTTGTCGTAGGGTGGAGCATAAAAGAATTGCCGATGATTCTACTGTATGCCAATGATTCTTAAACACCTCCACTTAATGCCAATCAGTTGTGTCTCCTCTTAAAAAGGCGCATCTGCAGACATGAGTAATGTCGTAACCTTTGACCGGTCTGTGTGTGGGTAGGTGAGTAGTGGGAGGGGATGTTCTTTAAGTTTTTGGGTGTGGCATTTGCTCAACCTGTGATTAGAAACAAAAATTAGAACTTTAAGAAGAAGTTCAAGTCCAGCTGATTTCCCCTTGTGGCAGAACGACACAGCCAGGTAACATGAAAACTTACCTGCATTAGTGGTGTCGATCTCGACAGTGTTGGGGTGGTTGGCGATGGATTTATCGATGGCGCCAGACACCTTGCAGCCGGCCGCGTGCCCGAGCTCCTTGTCGCCGATCTGCAGACGGAAGGGGGAGTTCTTGATGTGCTTCTCGTTCCTCATGACGCACACCTTGTACTCACCCTTCTGGCGGGGGTTGAAGGATGCGATTCCTGCAGAGCCAAGGTTTAGAAAAAAATTGTTTAGAAGAAAGCACGTCAGTAGTTTAAGGAGCATTTTATTGAGCTCTCCCAATGCCTCTTGAAATTGGTCAAAGTTTTAAAAGAAACTAAGAAACTTTAAGAATGATGATGAGGAGGAGGAGGAGAAGGAGGAGGAGGATGCACTGCAGCAGAGGCCAGACACAATTTTATTATTACCATTTTCAAATACACAAAAGATGTTCGTGCTCGATTTTCTTTTTCTCTTTTCGATGTAAAGCCGCAGCTGGAGACAGGTGTTCATACCTTCTGCACTTTGGCCGCGCACCGCGAACACACGGAGGCTGATGGTGAGGGCATCCTCAGCTATTTCCGCTCCGCCTCCGCAGGACCGGAGGCAGTGCAATGAATAAGAAATAGGACAGCGCCTCCAACCTGATAACACTCGCTTCCTGTGCTCCAGAAGCTGACCAAGATATACAGCACTGCGCTGAGTATTTGTTTCTTGACATTTTTGTTATCCTCCGTGTCTGAGGAAAATGATCTTAAACTTCATTCCGAGTTTGCCTTAGATCATGTTTTGTCTTATTTTACTACAACAAGCTTCGGGTGAATTTAGTTTTCGTGTACAGTTCACAGGTTTTATATTTGTTTCCTCTGTTCTTTTCCCGTAATTACATCTTGTGAGTGATGCTGTTGCGTGTTTGGGATGCGCAAAAGTCGATATGGTTTAGATGTTTTGTTGATTTCTTGTCCAAGGCTCGGTTTTAAGAAGAGCTACATCCATTAGTTGTAATGGGAGGTCAAAACATGGGTTTATTCTGTTTCTGTGATGAACTAGCAGATATTTAATTGGTTTTAAATAAAAGAAAGACACCTGTCGTGGCCTGCACTTAATAATGTTAGCTTCTCTTTTCCCGGTTATCACCTCACTTCAGTTCGTTTTGAAAGTTTTTCTCCAAAGATCACTACTTGTAGCTCTTCTGAAGTCTCGCCAAGTGTTAAGTTTTTACTTTCAATATAAATGTAAATATTCACTGCTGTTTTACAGACATCCCATCTGGTTTATCCATTACAGAAGAAGATATGGCAGGGAAAGTGAATTAGCTTAGATTTTTTAACAGTGTTGTTAAAACAAGAAGTCGTCAGCTAGTCTCTGTCTGCAAGGAAAGTCTGGAAGCGCCGGCACCTGCAAGTAAGGGGAGTGTACTCTCACCTATCTCGCCATCACCCATCTTCTTGAGGATGATCGGCTCAATGTTGCCGGCGGGGGTCTGGATGGTGCCCACCAGGTCCACAATGTCCGCTTCGATTACCTTCAAGGAGTACTCCGCCGAGTTGCCCAACGACAGCTGTGACCTTTTCCTGCCCTCGCCTGCATAAACATGTAACATCTCCATGACCTTTCTTTCTTTCTTTTCATTCATTCTTTTTGGTGTCTTTTATTTATTTATTTTGCTCTCTATACTATTCTTTTTTCCTTTCGTTCCTATCCCGCCCACCCAAGTCTACTGGCAAGTCTACTTGCTTGCCTTTGTTTATTTATTTATCAAAGGGTGTTGTGTTTCATTCTTCCACGTGTACACCAAAGCTTGAAAGCTTTGCAATTCAAATTTATCAACATACAAACCGCCTATTCCACAGATTAGCAGATGTCAAGTGGCGATGCTGACTTGCAGAGTCCAATGTATAAATAAATAAAGCTGTGTGGGAAATGATTTATGATATCAGCGATAAGTACCACAGCCCTACCCGAGACTTTGGCGGCGAAAGGTGAACCTTTGATGGCCTTCCCCTTGTATTTGATGTGGATATTGTAGGCGCCCGGTGTCATGGGCAGATAAGTCACGTTGGTGGAACCATCGGGGTTGTCTTTCCTTTTCAAATCAACCTTCGCAGGTCCTTCGATGTTGATATCGATGTCCTCTGGTTGTATCAACAGCAAGCACATGAGAGAAATAACAAGAAAAGCGCAAAAGAAGAACATATGAGTAAAGGAAAAAGAAAGGTTTAGGTAGTACAATCCTTTTTTTCAAATGATGGAATTAAATTATTGCTTACACTCAGAACCATTCTCAGAGAATGACATAACAGAAGGACAAAGAAATACAATTTCGGAAGGTTATAAACTTTATGACCAATCTTTATAAACTTTTACCTCTTGGTCAGTAAGGTTACAGGGCGCCGTTAGTACTGAAGTTTTTAAAGTGCAGATTAGCACTGAGAGAGGTTTCTGATGCTCGTCAAATTAAAATAGTTCAACATTTTAAACTATTTTCAAGCTTTTCTCAGAACATCCATCATCTTGATAACCTATTAAATAGAATATGAAGCATGCCATTTTTTTAAAGGGTTGATGTCTCATATTTTGGCATCGCTTTTGTTAAAAAACATGGGATGAACGGTTATATATTTTTTAATGAATGAGAAAAACCTACTTTCATTACTGCTTTGATTATTAGAAATTTAAAAGGCTTCAGGTAACCGATTCAAGTCCACTTACTCGCCGTGCCTTGTTTAGCAACAACCGTAAAAGACTCCTCTTCTCCACTGTTACCACCAACGAGACCGACACCAAAGGCCGTGACGAAGCCATCGGGGAGGCTGTCCACAACACAAGAGAAGGGGCTGCCTGCAACAAGAAAACATGGAAACATCAGAATAACTTCCTTCTCAATTTTAATCCCTTTAAGGGGATTTTTTTAGTTTTTTTTTTCATAACATAATGTTACATTTTATGCATATTTCTTTGATTTAGTTAAATCCCATCTGAGTCAGTTGTCTCAGTCTTTTTTTAGACATAGGGTGGATCTGTATTGGTGGGTTGTTTTTCTAGTCATTTAATCTTAAAGTATATGTGTTATTCGAGCTCAGTCTTGAAAAAATGCAGCAAGATTTCCTTTACTTATATCACAAATCTTAAAGCTCTGTATCATAAACACTGGTCGAGTAATTAAGAAAGAACAAAGACTGCTGGTCACAAAGGGAAATGTTTTTACTTCGTGATTATAAAGTTGATGAAGTCGACAATTCTGATATGAAAAACACGGTAAAATATTTGGCAGAAATAAAAGTGTCTTCTGTTTAGTGACACGACACAGGGCAGGTGGCATGAACACCGATAGCGTCTTCCCATCTCAGAGGTGAAGTGAGGCCTACAGGCGCCTTAACGAAGTTTATACAAGATAAAACAGATACATGCAACCCATTTCTGAATTTCCTACTTTGTTTAGCATAAAAGCAGTAATACTTGCATGAATGTATTCAAAACTGCATAAACATTTCACATTTTGTATATGCGTCCTTCGGAAAATGCTTGACGTCTGAAGAGGAGAGACACTATCGGTGTTCATACCTACCCTACCTGTCTCTGTCTCTTGTTTGCCAAGAAATGAATGCTTTTGGACTCAGAACATCCAGAACATTGTGGAATGGGTATTTCTGCAGTCATATCAGAATAAAGCAAGGTGTTTTTCATATCTTTCTGATATAAAAGAGAAGAGCCAGAGCTTGAAGCCAACTTCTGGCTGAGTAAACTGTAACTGAGTTTCTCTGTTTCAAGTGGAAGATTATAGTGGAGGTTGCGAAGAAACAGAAACAAATGCATTTAATAGTCTAACATCTCTTCAGTTAAAGAAGTCTAGTGTATTTTTGTTTGCACACTTTCTTCGTTTTTAATCTCTTTCACTGCTCCTCCCCTCTCTCTCTCCTTATCGCCCCCTCTCTACCTCTATTTCTTTCATCACAAAGCAGCGACCAGTGTATACAATGCCCCTATGACGAAAGATGAAAACGAAGAAATTAGGAAGGGGGTGGGGAGACTCTGAAGGTGCACGAAAACAAAGAAGAAGGCAAAGAGAAAGTTCTAATAAGCCAACACCATTCCGCTCCCAACTCCACTTTGTCAGAGACTATAGTGCAATGAAAGACAAACATTTGTCAGAGACTAAAGTGTAGTGAAAGACAAACACCAAATGGCCTGATGGAAGCAATATTGCGATTTTGCTGCAATCCCCCCAAACACACACACACACTTCTTTCCCATGTGAGAAATGTTAAAAGATGTAAAGATTGTAATGTTTTAAAAAAGGATTTAGTATAACAGCGTAAGGATTTATTTTAAAATAAAAGGCATCATTGGTATATCAAGATCAAAATACGCTTCAATGCGGTTAATGGCTCTTCTCCATTATCTTCTCCATTATCTTGACAAAGTTTGCAGGTCTGCTCTTTCTCTATCTTAAATGGTATTTTGAGGCACTCGCTCACACGACCCCACCTGCTTGAGTAACAGTTTGTATGCCTCAAGAGGCACGATGAAGACAGGACCTGCAATACGTAATTTCACTTCCGTTTTTTTAATTTCATCTATTTATTTTTGCCGCCTTCAATTAGCTACCAGTTCTGCCTTCAACAGGATTCGAGCCGCAACCTTCTGAACGACACGGCACAGCACTATCATTAGAAGATGACGTATGAGGTTTATACAGAAATAAGTGATGGGATGCTTATCGTGCTTTTTTTCCCTCCCTCTCTCTCTCATGCTGAGTGATATTGGTCGTTTGCTATTAAAACACAGTCTTCCTGTTAGGGTTCCTCAAGCCGTTCCTAGTGGGCAAAATTTTCTTCTTTCTCCCTTCCTTGCGTTTTCTGCGAGGTGCCTTGGCTCCAATAACTTTGTGTTCATATTTTGCATTTGTTGTTCGCGGGCCTCTAAACATCTGTGTGTGTGAGTGAGAGAGAGATTAAATGAATGATAAAATCAGCAAAACTAAAAACAAATAATCACACCAAAAATCCGATATTTAGATGTAGATGTACTTTAGTACATTTGTGAGTGCGATCTCAAAATGAAACCAGTCCTTTCACACATTGCTGGGAAAAAAATATCCAAGTAAAAATTCTTAGAAAACCTTTATCATGGCAGAAGTAAAAAAAAAGTTTGGATCTGGTAGGTTTCACGAAAACACCGCTTTCAAGGATGAGCTGAAGTGAACAACAAAATATTTTCCCGGCAACTGCTCCAAAAAAAATTAATTACAATTACAGCTTCGACCTGTTGCTGCAGCAGTGCAGAATGTGGAGTGTGACATCGACTTGACGCGGTTCCAGACTTTGGCTAGTCTACAGAATGAAGAGCGAGTGAACCACCACAACCCGAGTACAGCAAGACCATAAAGAGCATCTCAAGAGAGGCGGATAAACACCTGACTGGGTGAGAGTCGTTAGGGCAGCCCCCGATGAGGGACAGGGCCTTGAACACGCTGCCAGCTTCTTTTTTCGGGTACACATCCAGAAGAATATTCACTTAGCAAACTTCGTGTTGTTGTTCCATTTTGCCTTGACGCACTAACTTTTTTTCTTGTCATGTGTAAAATATTTATAGAGGAATATGAGAGGTCTGTAGTGGCACTATAGTAAGTAAGAAAGAAGAAATGAATGAAAAAGGAAAAAAGAAATATGGTTCGCAATATACACAAGTTTACAACTTTACACTGAAGGATGGAAGGAATTATAAAATGGTCAAAAAAAGAAAACAAACAAACAAAACAAAACAAAAAAACTCGACTTAGAATTTAGTCTATTAACGTACAAACTGACGGACAGCAATAATAAATGAACCACTTCCATTTCTAAACCCTTTAAAAAATAATAATCACAAAATACTCCTCAAGCAGTATCACGCTGAAAGTTCTGGCTCATTTGTAATCTTGCTATTTCATGAATTACATTAACAAGACTTATTAAAAATGCAGCAAGCAGGATGGTGTAGCACGACAGTAGCTGTAGACAATGTTTCCACTCCCTGACATCACCTGCCTTTTTCTCTCTATCTTCTCTCCTCCAGGAAAGTTTCAAGTAAGTGTCTTTTATAATTCCAGACGGACATCAGCATTCTTGGCTCGAACCAATGACTCATTCGTAGCAGATGAATGTGCGTGTGTGGATGCTGGGGGAGTGAAGAGGTGGGCCAAGAAACAAGCTTCTTTCTGTTCGGACCAAATGTAGGTCTATCGTGTCCGATAACAAACGAGTCGACAGATGCAACAGGCGATGACGAGTGTAGCAGACACGTGGCCTTATAACATGGAGTCTCGCCAGTGTCTTTGTGTAGTCGGACTGCTCGTGCCAGAGCTCTACAGATCAAGAAGTCAACTTTCCAACCTTTTCTCCTGTTTGTATCTCCCTTTCCTGTCGTCCTTGTCGAGAGTAAATTGTGTACGTGTGTTTGTGTGTGTGCGCGCCCCCGTGTTTTGGTCTGACATCCTGCACAACACTGCAGTGAAAGCTTTTTTCCCCGCTTTGATTCCCTGCTCCCGTCTTCCCCATAATAATAAAACCAGAAAAGGCCATCATCACCACGACATCAACGCAGAAGCGCAGCGTGACCCCGGTCAGCGTGACCCCGGCCACTACCTCACCATCTTTGTCCAGAAACATCTCACCACCCGGCGGAGATGATAGTCGTAAGAGCAGTCATTTCTCACACTGTCATTGTTAATTAGAAGTTGTAGTTAACAAGGTGCAGGCCCTGGATGACTTTGGTTGTATCCTAAGTGAATCTGACAGCACGGAAATCGTAGGTTGACTCATCTTGATGAAGACCACCCCTCTACTCAGTGCACATAGCAAGGCTTGCATGAAGGAACCTGAGACCAACTATCTTTATTATGTGGTGGGTTACATGAGAAATCGCCTTTTTAAGTCTTTTACATGAAGATGCCAATTAGGGGCCGTTTACATTCTGAAACACACACACACCTCCATGCATTTAAAAAATATGTACCCTTGTTATAGTTGCCCTCATGGCTTTATGTTTTCGCAATTTTTTAATATTTTTTGGCTGGAAATGTATGACTCAAGGGGTAGTGCACCGAGACAACTCACTGGAATCGGGCTGTTGGCTGGATGGGTAGGGTTGGATGGGGGATGTAACGGTCTCGATTCAATTCCCAGTTACAGAAGATTGCTGAGTATGGTCGTGTGAGGCAGAAATCGTTGCTCAGCGAAATTCCAGCCAGCGAAATAATAGCTAGTTATTAAAAAAAAAGAAATAAAAATATTCTATTGTTTTGTAAAGGAGTTAAGCATTTTTTCAAAACCTTATGATGGATATACATCATGCTATTTTATGTGAAAACAATCCTTTCGTTCAACCTCGGCATATCAGCTTTCCAGAGCTCTTCTCTCTTCTTCACCCTGTCTTCCCTTTTGATTTAGTTTTTCTTTCTTTCTGGCATACGCAGAAGGGATTTCTTGTTCACTTTGCCATAAATAACATAAAAACAATCCTTCTTGTCAAGCTCGGGAGAGACTGCACCAGTGCAAAATATTGTTCCGTCTCTAAATCAGAGTTTAAAAGTGGGATAACGCCCACAAGTTCCACACACACACACACAGAGTACTGTTGGCACTGTTCTGAGCCACAGAATGTTTGTAATTTTTTATTAGTTTCAAAGCACGCGAGATCTGCCAGAGGCAGGTATTCATTAGAATGTTCTTGGTGCAGTCAGGAACTCTTCTACGCAGGAAAGAAGAAAGCAAACAGCAAACAACAGCTGATATTAGAACTTTGTGTACCTACTGCTGACTCACACCTTAGGACTAAAACGAACACAAATTATAAAGAAAACCGACAACGAAGTATGACTAAAGCCTGCATCACAAAGTTCGACTAAAGCCCCCATCACAAAGTACGACATGACTCAGTTTCGGTAAAAGCTAAATTAATTATTGTTCCGTACTTTCAGTCTCGTTTTGTTTCAGGCAGTTTAATGAGGTATGTATGTTTGTTTGGCTTTTGAATGTCTAAGGTCATATGACAAAAGCAACAAGTCTTAATATGAATAATCCACTCGATTAGAAACAATGATGGATGACATTCATTTAAAAAAAAGGAAGAAAAAATGGAAAGAAACTAGGAAAATAAGAACAGATAAGAGAGACAAAGGGTAAATAGAGGTTATTAATACAGTCTAGAGCTGGAGCCAAAGTGAAAAAAAACAACCAGTAGCCAAAATAAGTTACACCTGTCGCACTCCTTTTAGGAGCAGACAAACGGGATGTTGTCGGGTGGGTACGGAGTTATTCCGCGTGTCGAGGGTTTTCAAAACACAACAGCTGGCAGCAGCCGAACCCAATACTATAATCATCTGTGGAAGGTGTTTGCGCTCTCTAGCCCTAGGAAAACTTTGAGCCAAAGTTAATTCTGGAATCCCTTCATCTTGTCCCTTCCTCTAGTTGTTTTCCACTTTCTGTCATCAGCGGTTATGAAACAGAGAGAGACAGAAAAGAAAGGAAGGAAGAAAATGGAGATAGAGAGATACGCCGTCGGTGTGGAAGAGGCCGGGGAATGCTATTTCTCAAAGTAAACCTTTCGTTTGCTAATAGGTTTATTCCCGTGTTTAAAGGGACAAACTTTGGCAGAGATTAATGTCTGTCACAGCAAAGGTTGGCCAAACCACTCAAAGACTTGGCCGAAGGTCGATGAGTTTGTGTATGTGTGTGCGCGCGTGAGTGAGTTATATAGTAAAATGGGAATTACTGGTATCCCTCCACTCAATGTAGAACGGAATGGAAATTTTTGAGCCTGATGGGTATTTTTAATCTAACCCGACATGGCGAATTTAATTAAAACAAAACGAAAACTGTGTGTTTGCGTGCGTGCGCTCTGTCCTTCCACAGTAGGTCCGGAAGAAGAATTCAAAGACATTCGGAATATAACACATAACACTCTTCGGCCAAGTCTTTGAGTGGTTTGGCCGACCTTGCTGTGACAGACATTAATCTCTGCCAAGGTTTTTAGTATCTTTCCTACTGGTTATTCCACCTGTCGAAAATAAAAATATCCACAAAAAAATAAAGAATTGAAATAACAAAAAATGAGTTGAGGGGTTGGGCTGAGGACAAACTATATTTGTTGCCAAGCTGCAGAAGACTGACAACGCTTGATCAAACTGTCTGCAGGCTGCAGGACGATGAACAGGTGACTTCATGTTGATAGCAATCTCCTGATCTCACCTGGGACAGGTGCCAACGTCAAGTTTTCTTGGTCTTCATTGCAGAGCTTACTGATCGAACAAACACATTTTTCCATGCTGCCAAAGGTCATTCTCTCTTTCCCAGATATTATTGACACTTGTTGCAAGTCTATATTTTCTCCAAGCACTTCGTTTATGAAAACAACTTCGGAAACCGTCCAGCTTTGTTTTCCGCCGATGTGAACAGTCTACTGACGAAGGTCTTGTGGTGTTCCGAGACCTGCACAGGTTTTCTACAAACACTGCGTCTTGGCAAGCTCCAGGATTCATTTCAGTCACACCCTCTTATCTTCTTTGAACGAGGAATGTGTTTATACAGTTCTGAGAGATAGGTTCTGTGTTTTGTTTGCTTGTCTGGCGTGCCGTGTAAGTCCCTGAAACTGGTGCAACATCAAAGTAGAAGAAACAGAGGAAACGAAATAAAAAAAAAAATAAAATAAAATAACCTACCTAACACAACAACAAAATCCAAAGTTAAAAATCAAGCAACACAATGGCAATGATTGGTTACAGAGGTCATAGAGGGGAAGAGCCTACAAGATTCTGTTTCTTTGTGAGCTCGAGAGGGTGCCAGTCTTTAAAATTATGTGTATTTTCTTTCCGTTGGAAAAAAGTCTTCAGACATTCACTAGTTACACAATTCTGGATATTTTTAATTCTGAATAGATTATTTTCTAAATGTCGATGCATTTTTATTGTATTTCATGTTTTCTTACTTGTTCGTGTGTTGTCCTACCTATTGCTCTCACCTTTTCTAAACAACTTTTTTTTTCTCGGCTTTTTTTTCTGGGCGACCTGGCAATCCACTCTCTGAGACATACATTCTAACCCTTGGGAGAACTCAAGTTTATTCGTTTCCTCCGCTTTTGTTTTGAGCAATGTGCTCAGAACTTGTTAGACGTCAGCACATTTATAACTGATATACACATATATAACTTGTATAACCGTATCCCGGCCCTATGGGCAAGCTCCAAGCCCTGTACAAACAATGACACACGCGCACACAGACGCTGGCCACATAAGCAAAGGTGTTGTCTATAGAACACCATATGGGATGGTGAAGGGCATGTAGTCAACTGCTGCTGATCTTTTTTCATCCTGGCATAAAGTCATAATTCTTGTCTTCTCCTTATTCTTCTACTTCATTCATCTTCTCTTTCTTCCTTTCTCCTTTGATGTTTTGTGTTAGTTTTCCTATTTTCTCTCAATCACGTCTCATATTTTTGGTGCAAATTATGTGAACATCTCTTGAAATGGAGAAATGTTATGTAGACAGGGCTTTTATTGCTGTCGTGTACGAATATGGTCAACAGGGAGAAAAAGAGAAATAAACAATGAGCAAATAAACCTGCGGTAAATCTCTACGTATTATAGACTTGCAGTACGAGAAAAAAAATATTAAAAAATGAATTGTAAGAGCACACCTACCACACACTCTCTCACACACACAAACACACACATGTAGTTGTTATTGTTCCAGACATCGCCGCTGTTTTTCTGCCTACCGCATCGCTTTTGCTGGACTACGTGCAGCCTGCGTGCCGGCAGAGGGCGCCAGCTTCTCCATCGCGAGATGCCTGCTGCAGTGTGTGCAGCTTGGAGGCTGCAGCAACGCATGGCAACAACAACAGCAGCACAGACGGGAAGATGCTCGACTGGCCTGCAAACTGCTTCACCACATGGCTATCTAACCGCCATTAGACTTTAAACGGTTTTTGGAGGATACTTCATGTTGGGGCGTTGAGCTTTAAAGCAGGCAATGTGAGCGCTCACAGGGGTGGATGTGTCTGTGTGCAGTTGCCCAATTTGCCCATGTTTTGAGAGAGGGGGAGAGAGAGGTTGGGGGCGGGTAGATAGAGATGGTTAGCAGAATGAGACAGAAGGGGATCAAAGGTGGGAAGGTAAGCAGAACGAACACTGAAACTGAAAACTATTTGTGGTTTCTAAGTGTGTGCGCACGCGAACAGAGAATTGTGGCAATTAATTATTTTTACCGAGCTTCAAAGTGAGCGATCTGACTAATCTTTCAGAATGGGATGAAACTTGTATCTGTACATAATTTGAACGCGTAAGAAGGTTGGAGTTAGAGATCGCGAGAAAGCGACGAACAAAGGTGTTAGGTCTACTATCTATGTGACAGCCTTTCAATCTTTCAGTTCACAGACAATAAATAACAAGTAACGCACATCTAAGATGATGTTCATACAGAAATCCTTCGATAATACCTATACACTAATAGAATGTTACCTATCTTGCTTGGCTCTACTAATACGATGACTTCGTACATGTCTGCATGGCCTACAGACATTTCAGTACACTGCGCTGGCTTATACATAAAACCTCTACATGTAAAGCCGCCCTGATAGACAGGGACACTGAGGAAACAAAAGGGGATGCTCCACATAAAATAAAACAGTACAAATACAAAAAGTTTGCTGAGCCTGCAATTTAGATGATGTGGTGAGAGTAGAAAGGCTTTTTTGGTGGAAATGAAAGATTCAAGGCTGCCAGAAAAGCAGCGACAGAGGAGTCTACTCATAGACCCTGATTTTTTTTCTTTCCAGTGCGTTTCGATATTTTGAGTTCCTTAAATTTTTGGCGAACCCAGGACTGTTAAGACACCCCACTGACGGTGTGAGGAATGTCGGCTGAAGAAACCCTCTTCCTTGACCAAGTTCCAACAGTTGCTGTCGGAAACCAGTGGGTACAAGATCCTGCTGTACACCTCAGGGGTCGTAGTTTGCACTGGGACAACATGGGAAACTCGGTTGCAAGTGTCTTGTTCCCGAAGTTATAAAGGGAGGTCTAGTACCTGCAGATCTTGTTTCCCTCCTAAAAACAGTCATTATAGACAGGTAGCCCAGGTATCTTGGGGTAAAGAAACATGGAGCAGTGTCTACGAGGCCTGAACACTGCTTTCATGTTCGGAAACAACTCTCTTCTCTTTGAGTTCCTCATTTATCCCTGATGAAACGTCTTATACTCTCTCCTCATAATTACGGCCCCTGGTAGGATAACGAAGAATATTGTAGACAAGAGGAGAAACCTGCTCATATATATTCAAATGAGAAGAAATCTTCCTCGTCACTGTCTTCCTCAGTTAAACAACTGTGTGTGTGAAGTAGGACATTTACCCAACTTTCAAGCAGCAGTATGTTGCACTGAGTTTTACCCCGTCATTAGAAAAAATTTAACTTCACTAGACCTTAAAGGGCCGGGGTGGGAAGAGGGACTTTGCCCGCTGCAAAACAAAAGTATACCTTTGGTGGAGGGTGGTAGGAGACGGGGGTTGATCATAAAGATTTCTCATGACACGTGACCCGCCGTCTCCAGTGCTAAAACTGTTCTGAGTCTCGTCTCACTTGTCACACGATAGCATCAGGGAAAAAAAGAACGAAAACGCACCGAGCGTTGAGGTGTGGGTGGGGAATAGCAGCGATAGCTCCTCACCTGGTTTCTGAACTTGCCTTCTTTTATTCGCCAGACATAACCTCCGGAGGTTTCAAAATAAAACGTGTTCATGCATGTGCAATGTTTGCAACTGATATCCACCTGCACTTTGCACTATCCGGACACAGAAACTGGGAGAAAAAGGAAGGACAGCGTGAGGTCATGAAAGGAAACCTAAATTTAATGTTTGAGGCAGCAGTGACGGTTCACAATCACTAAATCCAAAACGACTGACTGCAAGAATGTCTCCTATTTCACATTATTTCACTAACCATAAATCGTAAACGATACTGCTTCTTAACATCACTTAAATGTCCTTCCGAGAAATGCAGAGGGAGTGTGATAGAGCAGTAAGACTAGATGAAGGAGGGGAGAGGGAATTAGTGTTTTACACCTAGCCAGCAACTAAGGTTATATAACGGTAAGGCAGTCAGCCCTGTAAACAGATCCCACATGCAGAGAAAGACGAGAACTGAACCCAGGACAACCAACCCTCGCTGTATTGGTGACAGGCGCTAACCGTTGCACCTACGCAAGGCCCTCGGGATGAAGGAAGTGGATTAAATCCCACTTTCTACGTCAGACAAACGGTGCAATGTGGGGGGTGAGGTGTGGGGAGCACAACCATCTGACAGAGAAAAGAATCGTGAGGTGTGTTCCCATTGCTGGATAGCGTATCGTCTTGGCTGAAAATCTTTCGTGTTGAATAAACATCCATGTGCTATGCTGTGTCCACCATACTGAATAAAGCTAAAATCTCAATTTCCTCTTTGATGTTCTCCTGGAACCCATCTCTTGTTTCAAAACTTCACGCATGCGCAGAGGTTCATGGTCTCAAAACGACCCGTCGGCAGTGCCGCTTTCATCTTAATTTGTTTTTCTCTCTTGCGGAAAAAAAGATAGGGAACACTCTATTAAGGCTTCAAACATCTACAATGTTTTTGTCTTCAGATAAAGAGACAAACGATTCCTTATTCTCGGAATCCCAGACCTTGCAACGCAAGAAGCAGGGTTGTCTGGCCACCAAACTTAGAGAAGGTGGAGGAGGCCTCCAGTTAATCAGATAGCAGTGGGAGGATAGTTTTGGGGGAAACCTGCTGTATCTTATTTTCCTCTAGTGTTCTTCCTTCCCGTGACATTGTCTGTTTGCCAACCTGCTACATACCAAGATAATACGCCGAAACAATGGTTGACTCGAAACTCTTCCAAACTGAACTGTTTGTTTTTGAGTTTATATAGGATTTATTACAAAAGAAAACTCTAGGCAATTTACTTTCTATTCCAAAGGTTTTACGTGCCATAAATGAGCAGAATTTATGTTATATCACTCATTATTGTTAAACCTGATACGAGAACTGATTTCTTCTGCAACAAGTGACGATCGTCATCAGTGATCTGGCTTTGTGTTACCATACCTGGCTTTCTACACTATGTCCTCTCGCTGTGTCGTTAGCTTGCACTCTGGACCCGGATGTAAAACAGATATACATACACATAATCATTACTAGACAGTCTACGAGGTGAGGGTCAAGGGGAATTACCGCGCTTTTTTGTCTGTCCTCATGAAGATATTACACAGACATCGAGCAGAGAGGAGATAACTCATAGATCCTGATTTTAAAAAAAGCAAGTTGTTTTCTTTACAGTGCCTCTCGATTTGTTGAGTTTCTTAAGTCGTCGTCGTCGTCGTCGTCGTCGTCGTCGTCGTCATCATCATCATCATCATCATCATCATCATCTTCTCTTCTTCTTCTTCTTCTTCTTCTTTTCTTCTTTTTTTTCTTCTTTTTTTTTCTTCTTTTTTTTCTTCTTTTTTTCTTCTTTTTCTTTTTCTTTTTCTTTCGTTAAAATCGGCTGATTATTGAATTTAAACTTATAAACTTCAAATACACAAAGAAGACAGCTATCAACCACAATAAAACAAAAAGCATATTTATAAAAACTACAGAGACTCAAGGAACGCGACACAGACACAAGACACGGACCATAGAGACACAAAGAACCCAATTGTAAATAACAGAGACCAAGTGGAACCATTCTGAAAAAAGGCTAGAAAAGGGGCAGGGAGGGGCTGTATGCTTACCTTTGACTGCGCCTCCGTTGTGTGTCATCAGGACTTCATGGCGACCTTCCACTTTGGGATGGTACTCGACGCAGATGGTGCCATCGTTGTTGTCCCGCACGCGCGGTCCCAGACCGTCGTCTCCGGGCATTTTCTACAGCAAGCAGGTAGAAACACAGGTAAGATCACCATCATAACCTTGCTCAGCAGCAACAGGGTCAAAGCGAGGTCAACGGTCAAAGTCCTCATGCTTTATGCTCACAAAAACTAGTCACTTTAGCGGAGAAACCTATTTTCTTAGACAGACTTAAGTACTAAGAATTTGTGAGAAATTTTAGTTTTTAAGCATGTTCCCTAGTGTCTGTTAATTACATTTGCGTCATAATCTGATTTAAATAATAGTTTGTTCATTATAAAATATACTATAACTCAAAGATATATTTGTGCAAAGTCATCTCTGAGATGAAACATTTTTCATTGTTTTCCATTTTGGTACACACTTCTTACAAGCAGACAGTCCTAAAAGAACTTAGTATAAGAAAACATTTTCACAAATTGAGTAGATAGTTATAATAAGGAACAGTATACTAGGAAATAACAATTGCTAAACAGTTAACCAAGAAGAACCCAGAAAAACCTACATTTTAAATAAAAAGCCTTAACTTGGACCCAAGAGCTAAGCCAATTGTTTCTTTAAAAATCCCCTTTTTTCAAAAAACGGTGTATCTACAAAAAGAAATTTTCCTTCAACCGACTACAAACTCATGTGCATCTATAAACCAAGATTTTATTTTAGTACCTTATTATTATTAACTTGTTAATGTTTTGCTGGCGTGTGTATGTTAAATCACATTTCTAGTAAAATTCAGTTTTAGTAAAAACGGCTTCTTACAGAAGTACGACTGTAACAGTATTCAACAGCGTCCTGCGGCATCGACAATGAAACAACATCAATGCCATCTACAAAGCCAAACCTCTAATCACTACTGTACTTACCATAGATGTACATGTGGCGATGTTTTGGGCGAAAAGATATATAATATATAAAAGAAAATATAAATACGCCATAGGCATGCTCTTAAAACGACTATGACAGGTGTGATTAATGTGACAATTGTGATGTATTGAATGGACTTTCAGAAAGGTGTGAGTGCTTGCTGCTGACCAGGGTCAATCTGAAAATTTTCTTTTTCTATCAAAAGCTAGGATATTTTTTTAGGGAAAGAACTGCTGCGTTGAAAATCTTAAGTGATTCTCTGTATATTTACATTTTATTGAAATCATTTATTGTCGTCACTGTTAATCCACCCACCGAAACTTCAATAATGTCAAATCCACTGCAGACAGGTGGACAGAAAGAAAGATATTGAAAACTCGGCCTTGCAAAACTACAAAAGCTTAATAAAGTCTGAGTCAAACAATCGCAAGGTAAAAAAAATCATCAGGATACAGAAATTTAAAATGGGTTTAAAACTTATAAATAAAAATGTAAGGTTTTCCATTAGAGTACGGTAAACTGGTCTTCCTTGTGTACTGGCGAAAGACAAGATAAAAGATTTTACAGTTTTAGCTTGAACATTGCATATCTGTATTTTTATTGTCACTCCTTGAATACAAGCAGGCAAACTCTGGAAATTGGTAAAAGATTAGGAGAAGCTTTCAACAAAAAAAAAAAATTGGATACAATCTGCAAAATTGTTGTTGTACTAAACATGTCCAGGTAGAAAAACTGACAAAGATTCTGACCAATCAGCTTACAAACACACTACTTGTAGAAGACTGAAAAATATATGTTTCATGTTTACGTTTTTGTCAATCTTTAGTACACACTATTAATACTTCATATCTCCTTGACTTATTTCTGGAGATTTATTTCAAGATTTGTTAACATGTATTCAGAGACATTTCCATTACAGACGATTTGATACTGGTCTACAGATGTATTTTTAAAATCTTTATTAAATTTTTATTATGATTTCCCTCCTAATATCACAGCAAACTTAAACCAGAAAAAACAGAGGAGTACAGCGAAGATAAAAACTAGCGCAAGCTATATTTAGGACTGAATAATTCAGTGACAGCAACGGGGGGATGGAGACCTTTCGTAGGTTGGGGGAGGGAGTGCTTTAGGTGTGTGACGAGGATGACTTGGAGGATGGATAAGCTAACAATTCATGCAAGAAACAAGAAATAGGTACAGATCGCACAATGCATTCTGGGTCGCTTTCAGTGTCCCGCAGCTTGCGCCAAGCTTTGCAACGAAAAGACTTTGGGAAAAAGGGAAAGGGGGTGTGGGGGAGTGGGGGAGATACTAGTTGTTGCATCTGGTTCATGCGCTGTCATCAAACATGGCGCAAGAGATGACGTCAGCAAAGTACATGGAGCGTGTTACGCAACTCTGAGCATCGCTCCTAAAATACACACAAAACAACAATTAAATAAACAAACAACAAGTGCGTACAACTTTGTTAAAAGCATGAGAAAAAGAGGGATGTCAAGTCCTGCAAGGTTGTGGTGGGTCCTGTTCAAAGCTGTGTCTTTCTGGCTCCCTATCAGAGATGCCAGGGATCTGAGGATGGCGTTGACTGCATTTTTCCTAAACTTGTTATCTCTACCACGGGTTGCCTCTCCTACAAACCCTGTTCATATCATTAGTGTCAAAATAAGTTTGAATCTTCCCAGCTGTTTCCGTCATACACCTGGGACAAATGTTTCAGGCCCTGTAGGGCTACGAACTTTCAATAATGGTACTACTGTACCGACTTGATGTATTGAAGATTTTATTTTTGTAGAGAATGCTTCAATATAAGGGTATTTGTGCACCGCGGAGTGTTCTATCGCCTGTTCTTTTCTTCTGACTATAAAATAAAATTTTAATTGAATACATGTCATTTTCCATTTCGTCACATTTATTTTGAGAAGAGACAAAAGTTGAAGACATGCTACGCATTCTTGTACATGATATGGCCATCCTCCTCGCTTGTTTACTGATGTATGTTTTTAGAAGGTTTCACGATACAAGATGTTTGCTAGTACACGCTTGTATTTATCACAACTACGGAGGGTCGCATCAAGGCGCATGGAAGAGCTGCACGCACGAGGCGCGAGGAAGGAAGGAGAGGAGCAGGCTTGACTGGCTCGTAGTAAATTCGTTAGCAACAATTTGAACCAAACGCCACACAAACACACAAACTGTGCATCACATATCACAACAAACTCAGGTAACTTGACCTCCACGTAACAGGCCAGTAGATCCATAAAGACGCCACAAGAAAGAAAAAATAGAATGGCAACAATTTAAAAAAAAAACTCTTCCTAAAAGAGAGAGAAAAATTGAAGAGTTTCGATCAGTTAAAAATGTTTTGCGTCTTCTGGATAATACTGATCCTGTAAAAGTACCTCTTCTTTTCCATAGGTGTTTCAAGTTTATTTTACATTTTTCCCTTTTTGACAATTAAGTGATATTGGCTTGCAGCTCATTCAGATGCACAAATAGAACCCTGATTCTTATCAATCTATAATTTCATAGATATCATGGGAATTTCTTCCGTATTCAAGATCCTCAACCTCTGCACCTTTATATTTAGTATTATATTATATATTATATGTTATATATTATATATTATATATTATACTCTATCCCCCTGCATTGTTTTTTATCCCCTGATCTCAAATAAGCTGCCTTAGCAGCACAGAATGCCAAAAACATAAGTTATTCCAAAATATATGTGACCCATATACTTCCCGGCAAAACCCATGATGTTTTCAGCATTCGTGCTGCTAGGGTATTTTAAATGTTGGCAGAATTAACATGCGGCTGCCCTAGGAGAAACTTCAGGATTATGGTTGTTTATGGAAAAGAAAAGCTGAAACACATTCTCAAACTAGGGAAGAAAAAAGGCCATAGCGTATTGTCATGGTGGTAAGACAACCTCTCTCACCAAGTACGACATTGTGTCTGAAACAGCAAAGACAGATACAAAAGGTTTGGTGGCTTAAAATAAGTAGGCAAAGACGATTATCTTTGAAGCAAAGAATAATACAAGAACAATAAAAACAAAGAGGAAAATGTATCTGCGCACGACACTAACCTCAACAATGCTTCCACAGATTTTAATGTAAAACTCATGTTCGCAAACTATCTCTCTCTCCTCTCTCTCCTTCTCTCTCTCTCTCTCACACACACATACACACCAATCAAACAAACAAGTAGACCAAACGTTTGTCGAAGCAAACCCATGAAGAGTGATAGTTATTACAGAAGAAGCAGTTTGCATGGAATGAGCTAGTGGTTACATAAATGTGTAAATTAATAATTTAATAATTTTGCTTAAGCAGTGTTCATTCCATTTGTTATTTAGATTTTTTAGTCTAAACTCTGTAGCGCTGCTAAAAAAACTGTAATAATATTAAAATAATATTTAACAAAATTCAAAATAGCTGCTCTTTTAACTACATTTGTCTCAACAAAGAAAGCTTAAGATTCAAAATATATATATACCACATATAAACAGTTCAGACAGTGATGAATAATTGCACAGTTTTTGGACACAAAACAAGAGCTGCACTCTACTACGGACAGCCAGCATGCTGAATGTATAGACACTAAGTTACTTAAGCTACTGAGCTTCTGAAAACTAAAGTAAAGCTACAAAAAAATGTCATGCTGCATCAGCAAACGATGCTTCTACTTTTTAAAATAGCTTTTTTGGTAGCATTGAGCACATTTGCCAGAAGTTAGTTTGAGCTTTGGAAGAGCATATGAGGGCTTAATTAAGTCATTAATGAGTGCTGGGAGGCATGAGACTGGATGTGAGGAAGACGTGCAAGTGACAGACGGCAAGCAAATAAAGAGCGCTTGTATCTTCATAATGGATGAATACAAAGAACGATGTGTGACAATCAGTGACAATCTTCGCAGTATTGTGAGACAAATCACTGTCACTTAACTAATCACATTTTAGCGATGATACATGAACGCAGTCAGATGGTTTTAATGACAGTAGTGGCAGCTGGAGGGCCTAGTAATGATCGGAGATAATGATGATGGCGGTGATAAGATTTTTCACTTTCATGCTCAAATGATGAATCAGCATGACTGAAAAGAACTGAGCCAGGAACTGTTCAGCTCACAACCCAGATGAGCTCTGCGGAGAAAAAAAAAAGACTGAGTAAAACAGCAGTGGCTCCATGACTGTGTCAGAAACTGTATCCGTAGTCACTTTTGTTAAAAGATTACTACACCAGGCTTCTTTACCTCCTTCCGTATACCTAGCAATCATATGGACAGTGAGTGCCTCACCGTGTCTAGAGCACAGAATGTGGCAGGCAGACCCACAGCAGCTTCTTCCGCCGTCGTTATCTACCTGAAAAGTCAGACACCTGCTCCAGAAAAATAATCTCTGGGTGGGCAGGGAGCTGGATAAACTAAAAAGAGAAGTGTGTGTGTGGGGGGATTTTTCCTTTCAGAGATCGGAGTAAATTTTGCGTTCCGCAGTAAAAGAACCATGACAGCTAGTCCGAGAAGCCTCATTGACGTCATTTACATAGAAAGATAATAATATAATAATAATAATAATAATAATAATAATAATAATAATAATAATAATAATAATAATAATAATAATAATAATAATAATAATAATAATAATGGCTTGTATAGCACGTCATCCTCCCCTTTAGACAATCCCAAGGGCTTCACAGATGACAGATGGTGTGACGTCAAAATAGGTTGACGTCAAAATAAGTTGACATCAAAATAAAAATGACTGTACTCCAGGTCAAAGGTCAGCTTCTAAAAAAATTACCAAAAAAAAATTAAATTGCGGAAGCTTTTATGATTACCTAATGGTCTTTAAAGTGAGAGCGCATGGTGTGTGTGCGCGGTGTGTGTTCCTCTGTGTGTGTGTGTGTGTGTGTGTCTGTCTGTGTGTGTGTGTGTGCATGTGTGTGTCTGTCTGTGTGTGTGTGTGTGCATGTGTGTGTCTGTCTGTGTCTGTGTGTGCGTGCGTGTGTGTGTGTTGTTTCTGTTAAAGTCACGTTAACAACCTTTACGTGGCACTTCCAACCTCCCAGCACCAGGCTTATCTCGCCTCTTATCTACGAAGCCCTACTGGCACAAAAAGAAGAGCGTGGCTTCCCACACCTTGCAGATACCGCCAAGCTCAGCAAATGCAGTTACCTGCAGAATGTGACAAGATGATATCAGTACCCAGAAGTCTCCTGACATTTTCTGGGAATTTGCACGTGTGTCGCTCCCTCCCTACCTAACTCACCTTTGCCTCATCCTTCTCCTACCTCACAAGATTTAATTTATTTATTTCTTCTTTCGTCTAATCTTTTTTCCGCCTTTGTTCTATAATTCCGTTTGCCTTTCTTTACTTCTCTCCCTTTCTTTCTTCACACCTTTGTACATTAATTTTTTTTTCTTTTCAGTGATTCTTTGTTTATTTGTTCTCTTTCTTAAGCGGACGAATCCAGCCCTTTTCTGATTACTTTCTTTATTAGTTTCCTAGTATTTTTTTTCTATATATTCACTCTTTCTTTCCCTATCTGTATTTTTTTTTTCGTTATTCCTATCTTCATTCTTCCGTTTTTGCTGTCTGCGATTTGTTGTACAGGAAATAGTTGCGAGGCTTCAAAACATAGTGCCAAGGGCGTTCCTGATGCCCTTCGTGCAGCGGCTCCTCTAAAGGTCGTTTAACTTAAACAACATCCATCAAGCGCTTACCTGGTCACAGACTAATTTCGTAAACCTTTTTTTCGGGGGGAGAGGGGATTGTGAGTGTGGTAAACTCTTGTATGTGGCTAGTTAATGCTAAGAGATACTCGTCACACGTGATTTTAATGCACGCAGTTAGTCCTTCCTTCCGTTCCCATCCCTTCCCTCCACGTTCCTCGATTTAAGGTCATCCTGACCTGTATCTCTTTTCGCATTTTTTTTTTTAAAGACCGAAGTTCAGAATGTATGATGTCAGCGTCCGGTCGGTGCAAGCTTCAGTCAGTCATTAGCGCTGGGACTGAAAACCAAACTCGGTTTTCTCTTTAACCCTGACTCACAGCTTAATGTTCAGCATTCCATTCCTCTTGCTTGTTGGTGCTGAATATCAAGCTCTGGTGAAATGATTACAGTTTTATAAACAACCCTTGTATCTCAAGCTGCAAGCGCTGTCTTTAGATGTTGTGCACTTATTTGTACATGAGGTGACAGGTTTTTTTCTCCCGTCTCTTTATTTTAAATAAGAAAAGACAGAAAAAAGAAAAAAAACCACAAAGAAAAAGGAAAGAATATTACGAGATATTTGTTAATAAATTAGAAAGTGTTTAAACGTGTGAACCTTTAAAGTACAAGCAACAAACCACTGAGAAAGTTCAGAGAGAGAATTGAACGTGACGGGTGGATGGACGTCGAAGAGAAAATGTGGAGACAAAACTTGTTCGAGAGAATGTAAGATCTATAGATGTGTTTGTGTGTGTGGAGAATGGGGCTTCTAATGTTCCTACTGAGGCTGGACAATGTACAGAAGACCTCATCTGTGGCCCATCATCACTGAAGGGGGTTAACGACATATTACAGAGAGCTACCCCGAGTGAAAGCAGATGAAGTGTGTTCATTTTCTTTAAATCAAACTCTCTCATTACTGCCAACGACCTGGCATAGGATCCTATTAAAGAGACAATTTACAATTTACTTAAACCGGATGCCTTTTATCTCGGGCCAATCCCTCTTCCTCGCTGGCTGCCAAAGGCAACCCTCAGCATCCAGTGAGTTCAGAGATGACTGACATAGAGTGTCACAAACGTAGTCAGTGCAACTAAAAGGAGCTTGGCTGTTCTCGCTCCCTACCCCTACTTTCTTCCTTCCTTCCACAAAACCCATCTTTTTCATTGCCACTGGCTTGGCATCAGCAATAAAAGCTCTGTCTGCTGTGGTTACAAGAAGCTGGCTGCATGGCCCTGAAATGATGCGTGGCCTCTCCGCTCCATACATTCTTGACTGGAGGAAACTCTACCAACCTCAGGCCCACCCCCAGCAAGAGTGCAACGGTGCGTTCCCCGCCCACGCATCCATCAGCTCTAAAAGATGAGCCATAAAACGACTGTAAAACATTAACTCAACCCTGCCATTGAAGAACACACCAACTACATAATCTAGACCTAATCCCTTCTCAGTATATATACACACACATATAGGGGTTGCATGCCGTTCATGAACTGTATTTATGGAACCAATTGATAAGGATATTTGAAGAAGAGGTTGCATCTGTTAAAATAGGGTTGTCCTGGCATCCCATCTACTTGTGGAGAACAAATACACTTTAGAGGAGGTGTGGAGGACTTAAAAGTAACCCACCGATACGTATTATGGGAGGCGGGGTACTTTAAATTGCCCACCCTGTACTATAGTCTACTATTATATAGTATTATTATAATTGATATTTAAAACATAAATAAAAAAAAAAGTTTAGAGAGAAAGACATTTATTTTCCTACAACCTGGCGCTCACAAACCATTCAATAACACTGCATTAGTGCCACACCTCACACACACCTCAGGTCACGAGACTGAGAGCGGAAGGCAGGTGAGTCTGATGTCACAAGGCAAGGTGACACATTTTTTAATTATTAGTTGTATACGAATCCTCTTCAAAATCTCTGCTCGTAGGTCAGCATATAAAACTAACAGGAAGAAAACGATCAGTCTAAGAAGTGGTGAAAGCTGTTTTAATTTTTAAAGAAAACTGCAAAGCTGGCACGACCTTGGAGTAAAGTGTAGTTTGCAGATATTATTAAGCGTTAGTTCAGAACGAGGCAACAGGTAGTACTGTGCCAAATGTCTGTGGCCGACCGCCAGAAACAGTCACACCCTTCACTTTTGTGCGATGGTGTCACTGTATTTTTTTCAAAAAGAATGCATTGGTGTTTGCCAGCTCATCTCCGTTTTTTCTCGGTGAGAGAATCGACGCCCACAAGATACCAATCGCGGCCTCCCAAACAGCTAGAACACTGGAGAAACTCACGCATTCAGCCATTTGCCTTCATCTTTATTTTCTTTTTCTTATTATGTAGAATGTTTGACTTTAGTATCATGTCCGCTAATTTGATATGTTCCCCACCGGCGAGGACTCCCTTACATGTCATATGCCCAGGACAAATTTTTGACCGAAGTCTGAAAAAGATTTGATAAAATCGTACACTTTGGCCAAACTTGATGCTATTGTTTTCGAGTTACGAATATGTTCTATACCTCACCTCCCTTATTCTGGAGTTACTTGCAGGTGCTCAACCAACTAAACGCGAAGTAGCTTGAAATCCTTGTGAACTAGCTGATGACCCCTGTGAACTGAGAGGTCAGGGTTACCAGACTGCTCGTTTTGCAGGGCAATGAACTTTCACATCCAGGTGGTACCTGATTCACATCTGAAAGATGTCTTAGAGTAGCTGGTTGTTTTAATCGTTCTTGTTTTGTACCTCTAGCTCCATCTGCTTCATTCTCTCTCTTTCTCTGTCTCTTTTATTCTCTCGCTCTCTTGCTCGGTCTAGATTCTCATCTAACGTCTTGTCCAGACAGAAGTAACATTTCTTAAAGATAAAAACTAAAATGAAAATTGCTGAGTCCTGTAACATTACAGCCTGGAGTATTTAAAGCCAACGTTTGTTACCAACATGATTTTATCTTTCACTGTTTGTAGTCCTCTTCTATCTGAATTACACAATTTAAGGATCAAATCGCAAGCTTTTATCGGTCCTTTAAACTCCTCGTATATTTACGATGGACGTCATTGCGAATCTCATCGCTACATCTGCCGATAAGACTTGTGCTAACACGCGGGTGGCAGCAGAAGAGTTTGCAACAGCGAGCTATCAAAACATATTTACCACCTTATAATGAAGCTAAAACAGACCCACTCCACTTAATAAACTTATATGTAAAGTAGACTTTTGAAGCTTGGACATTCGAGTAAAGCTTACAGAAGCTTGCAATTCCTCGATTTTCCACGTCTGCTTCTTATCATCTTGTGCATCAGACCTCAAGGACTCCCACCGTGAGAGACCAATTAAGAAAACTCTTCTTCTATCTTTCTTTCTCTCTTTTTTCTCTCTCTCTCTCTCACAGACGCACATTTGACTGTAATTTTCGGTCTTTCTTTCAGTGTGATACAACTCATATAGCAAACATTGCTTAAACACTTAGGAAAGATAATGAGTAAAAGTGTCAGGAAGTTCACTCGTTAATCTATCTACTCGTCTTAGGGGTCCTAGCCCACGCATCCACGCATTCTTCTTCAGACAGTGCATTCCGGTACATCAGTTGCCTGCTGGGACACCCGCTCCTCGAAATGAAAAGAGAAAATATCCCCATAGCTCAAATTACTGACAGCCTGAAAGACTTTGACCTTTGGCACTGGCATGGCCACTCAGTCGGTGACGAAACTTGCTTTACAGCACTTCCGGTGCCAAGACAAAATCCTTCGAGCAGCTCCTTGTACAGATGCTGGCGTTGAGGGCAAAGCTTGTGCCGAGCCCTTGTTTTGGGGAGACAGGGCCACAACATGTCTGATGCGCATGATCTACCTCATCCCAACAACAACAACATGCTCATTACTGCCGTGTTGATGTTCCACAGATATAAACTGATGGAGTTCTTGTTCGTGTTTGGGAGTATTTTTCTCGGGAAAGGAGGAGGATTTCCTGTGTTTTGGTGTCTTTCTCTCCTGCTCTTCGTCTGTCTGTTCTGGTCTCTTTTTCTTCCTATATGTATATATCTTTGTATATATCTCTCTCTAGGTCTCTTTGTTTATCCGTCTTGTCCCCATCTGTCACTTTCTCCACCCCCTCTTCTTGCTGTATTTATCTCACTTACCATGCATCTACATTAATCAGATCTTCAAAGAATTGGGGTTAATGTCTCAGCAATGCAAACATCTTTCCAAAGACCATTTTTCCCAATTAAACAATGAAAAAACTCTTAAAATCGGATAAACAGTTGACATCATGACAAGAAAAATTAACAGAACAGCCAACCATCTGGTGTCCAAGAAGACCGTTTGAGAGTGTGACTCACGTATAGACACAGATTCTGGCATTGTAGGTTAACAACCTCAACCTGAAGGCCTTGTTACCCGGGAAAATGTCGAAAGTTTGACCAAGTTTGGCAAAGCTGTGTGCGAAGGTCACAAAGACAATTGTGTCAATAGATGTGTCTATGTAATGGGACTTTGGGGGACTTTACACTGTCGACGGTTCAACACTTTGTCCAGTTAAAACTCTTTAAAAAAAATACCTTACACAAAGTGTCTCTTGACTTATCAAGTCAGTCTAGAGGCACAAGTCTCAAGTTTCAATTAACAAACCATTAGTGAAGTTTTTTAGGAAGTTAAATTGGGTTTGATGTCAAGTCTGACTTAAGTCCTCTCATGAAACCCATCCCTGGGGAACTGGTCTCATTCTGTTAAGTAACAATACAGGAAGAGAAGCAGTAGTGTGATTACCTTTCAGCTTATTGTACAAAATACGAGGGGAGAAAGTCATCGTCGTCGACTTAGAATGTAGCTTTACTGACTATTAACTTGGAGTGAACATTTTTCCAAGAGACTATGTCAATGAAACTAATTATTGGCCTCTCGCTCGAACCAACCGGCAACCAACAAATTAGCGAAAGAACGAGTACGCTTACGTGCCGGCTTGTTTTTCAAGTTAAGGTAAAAACGAAAACCAAAACAAACACAAAATCATCCTTTGAAGTGCAACCTTCAAGCAGCACATGCCAAACAGAAGCTTTTTCAAGCCCAAGAAGAACCGGAAGAAAGCAGTTGACCTTTCACCTCGGATATTAAAACACCGACATAGTGTTCTTTTAATTTTTTTTTTTTTTTTTTTTTTTTTGTAGTGGTGCCGGTCCTGCGCTTTTCGTGGCTAGCATCAGGTGGGAAGGAAGAAGCCGCCAGAGAGAAGGAGAGTGTTAGAGAGAGAGAAAGGAAGTGGAAGCAGAGGTCGCCACGCGTCACTGACCGTTGTTCGTGTAACAACACACACTCCAGAACACGCTTTCTCGTCAAAGAAGGCCTTACAACTCGCCAAACATCAGACGGCGGGCGTGGAAGACTGTGGGGAAGAATACAGAACGCGCGTGGATCGTATGACGCACGCGCCTGCGCCATATAAGGTCAATGCCAGCGTGTGCGCATGCACGGCGCCCAGCATCCCCCTTCCCTCCACTCACTCCATTCCTCCACATTTCCCTCTCTGCCTCCGTGAGGCAGAAGCAGGGTTACCTACTCCGTCGACCCGTAGGCAAAACTCTCGGTGAACAAGCGCCGAGTGTGTGTGTACGATGCTCGTCGCTGCCAAAAGCGTAAAGCTGCATAGATAGATAGATGCGACTGCCTGACGATAACTTCCACGAGCATGGAGACTAGGGAAGGAAATGGAAGCTGAAGGATGAAGCTGAGATTGTGTTCGGGGTACTGATACCCGACACCCGCGAATGATTACCCTTTGGCACGAAGCCAGCAGGCGCATGCTGCAAGTATGTCCACACCTGTCCTCACAAAAACCGTCTCGTGTTTTGAATTCAATAAAGCGAAACAAAAAAGTTTTCTGGAAAAAAAACCTCATTCCAATATGTTTTTTGGAAAATTAACTCATTGCAAATGACTTGGCGAATAATACAGCAGCTACCGGGAGTTTGGGATGTAGAATGTTTACATCGGTGCTCTGACCTCGGCTACAGGTGTAAAAGATTTGAAAGTAAAACAAATACGAGACAATCTCCTTCCTTCCACGACTCTTCTATTTCATGTCTCCAGGTACTCTGTCTCCAAAACTGTGGGTCAGCCTCACACAAACTCAAGATATGTCCAAGATGCATGCAGCTGTCCGGATGCAGCCATTGGTCCGTTTTTCAACTTCCGCGGGACATCGGAGTGACGTCAGCTGCGCCGGGGGTGTGTGGAGAGTTCACTGTCAAGGGAAGTCACGCGGTACGCACTGAAATGTCTGCACATCAATGCATTCCTCTGATATGCAGTCGGATGAGCCTCGAGCGAGTGTGCAGCTGTCTAGTCAAAACAGGTGCTTGAAATATTCGCACAGAAGGGCAGAGGTCACAAGTAAAGAACGAGCGACGGTAAGGGAGGGGAGAGAGAAAAATGGAAGAGATTATCATGACTCACAACTGTGCTATTCTTTAAAAAAAACTGAGACCATCGATTTAAATTGCAGATCACTTATTTAAAAATTCAATTAGAAAATTGCTGTGAGATGTCTGCACTTTGTTTAAGTAGGGCGACTTCTGTGCTGTTTGTAGACAGTAGTGAAAGCAAGACAAAACCTCTCGCTTGAATGCAAAGTTCAGATCCTTGCCTATTTGTTGTCTATTTATTTATTAAATTACTCATTATTAATTAATTTATTTCAGTTACTGGTTTTTTATTAGGTAATGTGTGCAGATGGCTTTCAGATGTTAATCGTGCTATCATGAATTCTTCAAAACCTCTTCAGGTATCGCATGATCCACTCATGTGTTGTTCCACAGAACTGCAAGTATTCCATGTCCAGGGTATCTCGCTATCCCTCCCTACCTACCCTCTTCTATCAAGTTTGCAAACACCCGGAAAAGCACCTTACCCAGAATCTGCTTCGCTAATCCAGCCAGACAAATGTCACACTGACATTTCAAATTTGATATTTCAAAGATAAATGAGTATTTCAACTAATTTTACATGTGCCTGACTCCATGTTCAGGTAACGAACCGGTAAATAAGCAATAACTCCTAACTGGATATGACTAGGCACTGACAATTTCCAACATTATACCGTTTTTCTCTTTTTCTCGATCAAGTCTGATCTGAGCACGCATTCCCGCAGTCGCACGTGTAAATATGTGTAAGATGTCTGTCATCGGGTGACTAGTTGTCTCTACAATGGAAACCATGGTCTTCTCGAAGAAACAAAGCGCCATGGCCAACTCACAGACGTGACCTCACTACTGCCTTTCCCAGGAGAAGGGAGGACGATTTTAAATGTAATTTAATGTTGATTCTTCCGGTCAGGTGCAAAAGCCATTTCTCTCACACTCTTGAAACAAGAATATCTGTTCAGGGAAACATGAGCCGACCTTAAAGTTATCTTGGCGATCATCGGTGTTCTCGTCGAGGTTTTGATGTAAAACTCGTGAACATCACGTATGGAAATGAAAATCAAAACTTGATTGATGACCAAGGAAAGTTGTGGAGGTGATGATGGTGGTGGTGATGGGGAAAGTATGCGGTAGCAAGGAAGACTGGCTTGAAAGGAAATGAAAACTTACATATCTATAATGACAAATATGAAGAAAATATTATTTAAAAAAAAAAAAAGAAATCTACGGGAACACGAGTACTCACCTGAAGTGTAGTGTGGTACAACCTTTTTCCCAGTCAAGTGCGAGAGTGGCCGGCGACTATATCACATACGCACACCGATCGTGCACACAACCCTCGAGCACCAAGCAACAAGCAGAGTCCGGAGGAGGATGCTCTACCCAAACTCCAAGCCGGAGAAGTGCTATAAATAACTCGCACGTATCCCCGCGCCTGCGCGATACCTGTGCAGACTTTCAGGCCCTGAGATCCACTCAGGCAGGTAGATGCGGCCTAAGAATGAATATGTTTGCCAAGAGAGAGAGAGGAGGAGGAGGGGAAAGACAGAAACAAAAAAAAAGCGGGAAAAGAGGGTTTTTGCTTTCCGTGCCTCCACGTTATTGTGAAATCAGCAGAAATTGTACGCAGGCCTCGGGTAATTTTAAGGTAGATAGCTCTGTAGGAATCGTTGACAGTTGGATAAGATAGATCAAGTGAAATATCCTTCGTGAAGTGTTGCAGTTAGATACATTAACAAAATAGGATGTAAAAACCGTTTTTCATTTCTTTAACGTGTCCTTTTTTCCCGATTAAATTGTTTATAATAATTTATCACAATTAAAATATGCATTGCTAACACAGCTCTAGAAAGTTGTTGTCGGATAATCTTTGTTGTGACCTCTCTAGGGATGTCATTGATATCGCATTACAAACCCGCTGGAGCACAAAACATTTTCAGTATATTGGATTCAGTTTATTAAAAGATAAGAACTGCGAAAATCAAACCCTGGACCCTCTTCAGTTTGCCATATACATGCTTTTTAACATCAACTTTTGCAACCGCGATCAAATGAGGTCGTTGTTATGACGTCATGTTAGTACAAAGAATCCACAGGTCTGATGCTATAAAGGTTGCGAAGCATATCTTCTATAAATACAAAAATAAAAGAGATGTTTTCTAGAAGTAGTCGCAGTGGTAGCAGTAGTTGCAAGCAGATGCTTAATTACTGCTGTTGTGGCTGTTTAAAGTGATCATGTTACTGTTGGGGGTGATTTTGCTACCACAGCACTGTAACAAACAACTACTACATCATTGCTACAGCTTTGACATTAGCTATTTCTGTTAGCTATTCTATACGAGTCCATGAGCCTCCCCACTCTAATTTCCTGTTCATTCCCATTTCAAGAGACACCTCTATGTACACGTCAGTTCCTCTTGGCGATAATGATGTCTCCAATTCAATCTTGGGATGTGACATACCTTTGTTATATGTACCGCCCAATCTTATTGGTTAAACGCGAGGTCACGTGTCACATTTGCCCACTTCCTCTATCCTCTCTACTGTTTCTCATTTTTATTAGCAAGAGGGAAAAGGAGCTGGCAATTCTGAAAAGGGTGAGGAGCCTACATTTCTAGTCTCTTCGCCAATGTTTTGAAATCCGCCTTTTCTGAGTGTGTGTCGTGTGGAGAATATTTATCCAGTCGGTCAGGACTGGCCATCACCTGTGCATGGTCAAATTGCTCCTGGACAATCCCCATACGGCGTTACAGGCGTGTGCATAATAATCCCTGGAGGGTCTGGCTTCAAACAGTTTCAACAACTCGCCAAGGTTCGACTTTCTGCCTCATCATTTCGATTTGACTCGCGCAGTTAAATACTCACAGCGTGACGTCAGCGTCGAGAAAGTTTCCGAGATGCGTGCGCAAGATGGCCACGGCACTGTTTACTTTCTTGCCGGGTAAGTATGGTGCAGATTCACCCGGAATGTGTATTGAAGACATGTGTAGACAGTATCAGACACTGGTTCTAGGTCTGTTGTTAATGTGATACCAGGCTCAACCTCGATGCTTGCAAAAGGGTTAATAGGGTGCACGCGGAGTTAATACCAAACGTTACTTCTTACTGTTGCTGGCTCATGGCTGCCTGCTTGCTGTCAAGCTACTTGCAAACAAAGAGAAGATTTTTTAAAATGATTTGAAGAAATAGTAATGCCCTCTACCAACCATGAATAACGGGGTCACGGATTAAAGGTGTTTCCTTCTGACTTGTGACTTGACTGTTTCTTGACAAACGTAGTCTTCCAGGTCCACTCAGACCTACAAACAAACGGTGCTCTTTGATGTTTAATTAAAATAAACTTATCTGTAGTGCAGACATATTTTACATGTCATATTCCCTCTGTATCTGTTTTTTCCCCACTTTATAGTTCAATATATCACTACTTGTAATAAATATTTGTATTATTATATTTTATTTTCCCAAAAACATTGTTGCCACTTTTCTTACAAAACTATTTTGTTCTATTAAAGAAAAGGACTCGGCTGTAAAACTCGGAAAGCCCAAGGCCCGATAATTGTAAAGATGTGGACTGCCAAGACAAACCTGGAATTCAGTACATCACATCTGTCTTAGACATTGACTAGTCAGATTTCTAAAACTATTGGTCTGTTTGTCTCTCTTTTCTTCTTTCTCTTTACTCCCATTCTTTTTCTTGATTTGTTGATTTCTATCTCTTTGTTTTCTAACTCTGTCATTTATTTTCTATGTTCCTATCAGCCTTTTTATGATTCACAATTAACTTTCTACTTTTAGTTTTCGAACTGTCATCGGCCCAACCAATCTATTTTCCTTTTCTGTACTTCTGTTTTTTTTCTGAACCGTGCCGGTAGGAAATGCCAGCTTTATAATTGAACTTAAGACACAAGGTAAGGAAGACAAAATATTCCATTAGCACTCTTTCTCTACAGTGGCTCAAGTCCATAATCCAGCAGCTTCGCTGTTGGCGGTAAACATGATCACAAGCAGCAACTAGACTTTCTGGCAACACGACTGAGTAAAGCCGACAGAGAGTGAGATGGTCTTCGCTTCCCTGTGGTAACCCACCCTGGCTCCCATCGGGGTGGCGATGCTGGATACATGTACAGTCAAATCTCCCTACTATGCCACCTACCGGGACCGAGCAAAAGTGGCATAGTAGGGAGAGTGGCATAGTAGAGAGTGTTCGTAAAAACGGCTTTATTTGTTCAAGTTACCCGTCAGTCCAAAGCAGGGGTGGGCAATTAATTTTCCCAAGGGGCCGCATGAGACATTGGGATGGTTTTAGAGGGCCGGACTAATATAGTTAACTCAGTTTTACCCAATACTGTATGTATAGTATATATACTGGCGGGCGGGCCGGTCAGAGACAGGAGGCCTTTGCCCAGGTCTGGTCCAAAGCTCTCAAGAATCGTCAGCTTCGCTAGCTGTCTCCTCTCATTCTCCCCCTCACCTCTTCATCCTCCACCCCTCCCAACCACATCCGCGCACCTGAATCCTGTCGCTAGTCGACTCCCTCACACCTTCCCTCTGTCACGGGACTGTCACCCGGCTAGCGACCCCCCCCCCCCCACATTGCCAGCCTCCACCCTCCCTGTGTGCGTGCTATGTTGCATCCACCTAACTGCAATGTCCCACACTACCGTACAGTATAATAATCGAGCACTGCGCGGAATTTCACAACTTGTGTCTTTTAACAATCACAAAAAAAGTGGCATAGTAGGGAGAGTAGGGGTGGCATAGTAAATTTTTTTTTACATTGAATTTATAGTCGGGACCGAGCAAAAGTGGCATAATACCGAGAGTGGCATAGTAGAGGGGTGGCATAGTAGGGAGATTTGACTGTACTCCCAATCAACCAAAGCATTTACACTTACTTTGATATCTCTCTCCCTTCATCTGTTTATTGCCAGTGTGTTGCTCTTTATAACCCTATCGTGATTAATTTACACAGTGACGGATCCCTCTTCTTGATGACTTGGATTGGCAGCAATCAAAGTACTTTGTACATGATCGGGGTAGAACTGTAAGCAGTAATGGAGGCATGCCTTCCCTTGTCACCTCATCATCATAGCTCGGAATACCTGCCAATACGTGCCTTCATACCTTGCTGCGATATTCCTTTGATCACCTGGCAGTTATCGCAGCATGCACCGTCCTCCGAAGTAAGGATTTACCGGTGTGGTTTGGCACAGAGTGTGTTTTACGGAGAAGCAGAATAACAGACGTGTTTCAGTCGTTCGCTCTCGACGATGCAATTGTCGAGACTAATCGAAAAAATTCCTACTGGGACACTGATGCAAATGCGATGACAGTTTAGTGCCTGTGGACAAGCCTGACTGACTGTGATGTCAAGATGCCATGGAGGATAGGGGTGAGTGCAGACAAGAAGAAGGGGTTCTCTATCTCTTCTGGTTTCTATAAATGGAAGCGGAAAGATGATGTAACAAAATCCGTAAGCTATCATGCTTAGCGAAAATCTTCTTACAGTCATTATTACCAAAGCGAGGCTGTTGCAGTATATGTCGAAACAACGAACCCGACACCCACCTACCCTCCCAACTCGTGGTGGCAAACATTCTTGGAGACGAATCCTGCCCTGAGTTCTGCCAATGTCACAATAGCATCAGGCAAACAGTGTCGTGACCCCACAATTTGCAACGACGATCTGAGGGGCTGAACTGCCAAACTTCTCTTGCGATTTCTTCCCAATTCCTCTTCTTTGAGAATTGCAGCTCACCTCTTACAAGCTTCCGTTCAGATGGTTACATTGCATCACAGCTTTTAGTGAGGTCTGCAAGCTTTGAAACTTTCTTCAACTCAATTATTCTCTCTCTCTCTCCCCTCCCCAACCCATCAACCAGCTTTTTCGTTCAATTCTTCCACTACTGCTGCACTCGGGGTTTTTTTTTTCAAACACACACGCACAAATTAAGCGTCAGACGAGAGGAAAAATAGTTAAGTGTGTGTGTGGACATGTGTTTATGTGTGTTGGATGCCTTCGTCGTCAGGTCAGTTTGTCAAAGAAAGCCACAGCTTGTTGATGCTGGCACGCTGTGGGTTCGTTCATCCTCACCGAGGCGTGGCATTCCCGCCAACAGACACGTGACCCATGTCCCGGGTGCGCCCTCTGGCCTCAGTCCCTTGCACGTGTTTCGCTCGTCACTCTCTTCATACCCCCTTTATGTTCCAACCCTCTTCTTCAGGTCCTTCTTAGATAGCACAGAGAGAGAGACAAACATATAACATTTTTAATATAAATGCGTTAAGAATTTTCCTCTTTATAAGAAAGTTCAGGAAGAATAAAGAAACGAAAGGATGAGACGGACGGAAGAATAAAAGAAAGGAATGAACAGATAACTTGGCAAACAAAAAATGAACAAAGGACAGAAAGAACAAATAAACAAAAACAAAACAACTAATAAACAAAAAACAGAAAGACAACAAAAGAAACAGAAGGGAAATAATGAACAAACAAACGAAATAAAGTAACAAAACAGAAATCAATAAACGAACAAACAAAAATAAGAAAGACCAAACGAAAGAAAAAAAAATTTACAAATAACAAAAAGAAAAAAATGAACAACAGAAGTAAGAAAGGAACGAGTGAAAGAAAGACAGAAACGTGGACGAAAAGAGTTTATGAATTTTTACAAAATACGGCTAAAATATGGTGAGATTTGTGCCCGATGCAGGTTGTTTATAGCTGTGTATAGACGTGTTTACTTATGTTTACAAACATTCTCGCAGCGCTGTGAATACTTCCAGCACGACACACGTTACAGCTTTCCAGCTGCGCCATCCCGGCTTTATTGTCACGTGACATCTGCTTCGTCCCACCACTTTGTCTACTAAATTAGAGTTTATCATCATTTCCTGGGCGCCTGCAACTGTTCAGAAGTCGGTCTGGTTCAACTCCATTTTCATGCGGAGAATCGTCGATATTCTCTCACTCTTTCTTTTCTTCTTTGTTTCTTTCGTTCTTTCTTCTCTAGCGCTGTCTTTCCAATTCATCCCTTCTCTCTTTGTCATGGATTCCACCTTTTCCAACCTCATAATCTTTTTCCCTTTCTGCCACAAGGCCTAGTGATTTAATAATCTGAGTACCCGACAAACAATTCGCAGTAACGATGTATATGACTAAGCGAAGCTACGATACATACATATTGTGTTTTGATATAAAATCGACTTCAAACACGGACCCAAATCGTGACCAGGAGACCGTCTGTAGTTTGTGATCGCCATTATACCTTGATGGAGCATGCACCCAGTCTTACTAAATCTTTTCCGAGTCTGTGTTCCTGTTATTAAACTGCAATTCACTTCAGGATGAGAGGGGCACAAGTACAGTATTCACAAAATTATAACTTTGTACCCCGAGACAACCAGCGTGCAACATAAACAGTCACGTGCACTGTTGAACTCAACAATAAAGTTTCACGTCCATACGAGTGCGTCACCTACCCATTGTACCACTCCACCCACTCAAACACTCATGCACACCCGTATATATCTACATACACGCATGCGTGAGTCCAGGCGCATAAAAACCTAATTGCCACTCTTTCCTCGGTGCTCCGGCGCCATCATCGGAATTCTTCCCGCGAAGGTAAGAAAGTGCTTTTGTTTTGTGATGCCACATTCGTGATGTTTTCCTCCAGCTGATGAAAGACACGGCACGCGCAAATACCGCGACCTGCGCAGCAAGGGAGGAGGGGGAGGCATGCCTCTCAGTTTATCTCCAGTGGCGATGCAAGAGGATTGGAGTTGCGCAAGCCAAACCACATTCTGGGTGGCAGTCTGTTGATGCTGGCGACGTGTGTCCGCCATTGGCTCCTGGGCTGGTGTGCATGAAACATCTTGAAAATAAGTCGAAAGTTGTAAGTGCAAGACGACTTCTTAGTCTGAAATCTGATCCGAATAGTCGACTTGCCACTTTAGTGATACCTGGGACTAAACTCATTTTCAATACTTACATATACACACCTGCCAACAAAAATCTTTTTTAGGGGGAAGTTAAGTTGAAACTTAGGCTCAAATTAAGTTCGACTTTAGACGATCTTCCATGAACACCAACCCAGGGTAGGCCAACCCCACGTTCAGTGACTCAACCTTACGGATTTCCGCACAAGCGCGCTCTCTGTTTCTCGTCAGGAACCAAGGGACTGACTTCTGCGTCATTAGGATGCCGGACCTACAGAGGGTAGCTAGCATCAGAAATTAAAAAAATAAATGCTGGTGGATTACCACATAACAAAAAGTATTGTTGGACTGACGCTAGTGTCAACAATCTTTGGCGTATGACACCCGTAAACTTCTCAAACGGGTACAAGACAAACTACAAGGAGAAGAACGACAGCCATTACCAATATTGGTGTGTAAGAAGGTAAACTACTTTTAGAAAAGGGGAAGGGATAGCGGAGTGGTTAATACACCGGCGTCTGAGAAGGGAAGGCACGAACATGATTTGATCCCCCGTGTGACGCAGTATACCTCCCCCAGTTGACCCCAGCATTTGAATGGGTGTCTGACCTCTGTACAGGTTAGACAAAGCAGCAAAGTAGTCATGGGCACCGCCTTCACAATCTGGAACCGTTCAAAAAAACTGTCTTCGCTCTCCGATGAAGAAAAGGTTAGGAAAATTCTGTTTAATCATCTATTTTTACATTGATGGAGAACAACAGCCAAGCAGGATCAGAAAATGGTGGCAAAAATTAAATAATTGTACAAATTGATTGAGTCCAAGCCGAACATTGACTACCTATTATCAGAAAATCAGGAGGAGGTTGGGAAATAGACCAACTCCGCCAGCCGACAACCAGCAGCCGAGAGAAAATCCGGATGACAACAGGAGCTCAGATGACAGACTGGCGTCGTTTCAAAGTCTGATCTCCTGGTTGTTCAGATGTCTGGCTGCTTGTTTACTTGCGGGGCTGAGTAAGGGATCGACTTGAGCGTGGGCTGGAGGTGTTCGTGTTGCGAAACTACCTTGCCGTGGTCCTCCAACATTCCTTACAATCGCTCCCAGTTATTGCAAGTGCGCCGAGTGCATGTAAGCAGCGGACGGGAATCAAGCATCGAGGAATAAGCTTCAACCTAAATAATCAATCAAATTCATCTCGTCAGTATTTCCAATGAATATGAAGAAGATATCCTTTAAAACAATAGCTTGGGAGCTAACTATAGTGCATTGACTAGAAAGTCTTTCTTGATAAGTCACGTGCACAATAAAGGATGATGGGACACTTTTTGGTATATTTTTTTACCTTAAAAATTCTGAACATATGACAGTAATGTTTTTGAGAATGTCGCAGGTGTACGCATACGGAGGCACATTCAGCTGTGGGTCTGCAGACTCATCCATTTCTTCCTTTCTGCAGCAGCAAGCGCATTCCACTTCGTGCATGAGTTGCGCGTCTTATCATCTCGCACCGCGGCCTTTGTGCTCGTTCCAGACTACAAGCCCCACGGCCTGCTTTGCTTCCCTTTAGCTTGTTTTCTCTTTGGTTCGTCTCCCACACCCCGATTACTTTGTTTTTCACGCGAAAAGAAGGCAAAACAAAGCACCACCAATGGATGGTCATGACTCGTTGCGCATCACAATGGCGCTCGATGACGTAGGTCTTGTCATGTGATCCCTGCTTCTCCCGCGAAAGGTCGATGGGATTGTTAGTGTTGAGGATAGGATGCTGAAAGGGAGATAAATATCATGCAGAAAAGTAACGACCTGGGTCTGTGGATCTCCTCCCTCTGACCTCAGTGGGTTGCTGGAGTTGTGAGTTGCGCTCAGTGCCGAGGGCAGAAAGAGGGAGCTGGAGGTGGAGTGTGAGAGCGTGGGTGTGACCGTGATTACAGTTTTAATGGCATGACACGGACTTGTCTGAAGAGGCGAGATACACTCCAACAGACATTAACAAAGTGGTAAAAGATAAAAGGAAAACTCGATCTTCTTGTAGTGAAGGTCAGTAAGTTAAGCCACGTAATCATCCGGGTCTTTCTTCTCCGTCGTTTTGCCGCGAACCCATAATTAGAGGAGGGGAGGAAAATTGTTCGAATAACTGCTTTGTTTTGTTGCCGTAATTGTTAACGAGTTCCTTTTGCTTCTGAAGGGAGAAAAAACATCTGTGGTATCGTATCAAAGAAAGAAATTTTCTTGACACAAGAGGTTGTTGGTAGTCTTCATACGTTCTACGTGAGTAAAGCTTTGCACATTAAAGGGCCCCATTGCAATACAAGACAACATTCTGGAAGAGCTTGGACAACCTATAGCCGGGCATCGCCCCTTTCTGAAATAAATCTTCATACGTCGCTTGTATTTCGTGTATGACAACTGGCAATGGCATAGTGCGAGTTAGTGTCAACCTGTCGCAAGGAGGAGAAGGAAATTTGTTCAATAGTTTTCATTTTGTTCCCTTGACAGTAGCAGATGAAAGATTGGTCCCAGACAATGAGGTGCCAATGGTACCTCTGCCCTTCACGACTTCTATTTGTCCTTTTGCCCAACAATGCAACATATTCAACCTAGATTTGTCTGTACGATAACGTGTGCAAAAACAAAACAAACAGTAACGAACGAAAAGCTATAACTGTTAGAGAAAAATACTGAGATAGTCAGGTTCTCAGGGTCAGGCAGTTTTATAAAGCTAGAAATCACGCGCTAAAAACATAGTTTTAGTTTCTTCTGACGGACTTTTTTGTTGTTTTGTTTTGGTTTGTTGTTTTTTTCTCTCTCTCTTTTTTTTTATTCTTATTTTTTTCTATTGCATTTGCGATTAAGCTACAGGCATGAAGATGACAATAAATTTCACACTTGATACCTTAGTTCCTGAAATTAGCAAAAACATTCACGCATGAATGTGCTCTTGTCCTTTTTTTCACAAGCAAACAAAAACTTTTAACTCCAGTAAAGAGTTAATTTCTAGGCAGCTAATCTCTGAGATGTAGCGAGTATGGTCAAACACAGAACCCAATAATGATTCCACAAGCATTCAAGGCTGGGAATTGAAACTTGTGGATGAAACCAGAACAAAACAGAACTGCATTGTTGTTCATTGCTGTTAGGTCATCTGGAAGGTCATAAGAAGACCTTTGCACCGACAAGGATTCTTTTTCGGCAACAGCCAACCCAGCCTCTTGGAAGCCGTTGGAGTCAAGTCGATGCCTGGGTCTCCACCATGTCAAGAATCTCTGTGTCGACATCCCTAACGGTCCAGAAATTGTCTGCACCGTGCTATTCACGTGTGATCTGGAACTCACAGTTGTCTGCCCGCTGCTGGATTAAGATGTAACATTTAGAGGAATATTGGACAGATGAAGATGCGAAAGAAATGTTGGGGTGTATTTAAAAGCCGGGTTAGGCCTGATGAACTATCCATCACTTTCTTAAAAAGTACCTACAAAGAACGACTAAATGAAAAATAAAACAATTACCGGCGAAGGAAAGAAAGAAAGAAAAAAAAGGCAAGAACGATTGAATATTATCTTTGCATAGGTCTCCCTACCGTATCTTGCGCGAGCATACTTGTCATCATCATCGTCATCATTGTTTGTTTGTTTGTTTGTTTGTTTGTTTGTTTGTTTGTTTGTTTGTTTGGGTTTTTTTTAACAGCAACAGATAGACAGAGACACCGACAAAGCAGGACATCTTGAGTGTCATTGCACGGCTAAAAATAAAGAATGTTTTGTAAAATATCCATCCTAGACACCTTTAAATACAAAATGCTCCCTCCATCCAGCTGGGCTGTTTGACATTTTCCCCACAAACACCACATCGCCCATCTCCTCCCTGCAGCCAGATTCCCTTACAACATTTTCCAGAGCACCTGGTTCTCTCGCCTCTGGGGCTGTCTGTTCTCCGACTGCCACATTGTGTGAGCTTCTCTTCTGAAGTGGCATCGGCAACAACAGGAATAGCAGCGCGTGCTTACAGGTGATGTCGAGGCGTAATGGCCAGGCCTCTGTTTCTTTAAAAAGCATCCACTTCTTACAGAGGGAAAGGTCAATGGCTGTAATGGATCAAACCTTTGCACAAGGCTAAAAATTACTGACTCCTTCGTTTCGTGTCCCTTGGGGGACTGCAAAGATGAGAGGGTCAAGGATATGTGCATTGTCGCACCTACCACCCTTTTATTTTGTAGTAAATAAGATGTTTATTAAAATAGATTTATGTTCTTTAATATTTGATTATGAATATTTTAGTACAAAATTTTTAGTTTTTAATATTTAAATTACTCGAAATTATTAATTTACTCCTTTGTAGTGCACCTTTGATTTCTCGTCTGCAAAATAAGCGGGGGACTAGAGTGCAGTTTTCTTTGCTCACCCCGAGTGCAGAAGGCCGTCGGCAGGTGTTTTAGTTTACCTGTGAATACCGTATGCCGGTTAGTTTGACTTTAATTGGACAGGAGAACCAAGAGCGATTAAGAGAGGGAAAATGATCGGCAATAAATAATGCACTTTATTAAAAATACTGAGCGACTTGTTTTATTATACAATTAATGCGACACAGAATGGTCTGATGAAGAGGGAGGTTTTATCGTTTTCTTTACCTTAGTTCTCTCTCAGTTGTTTCACTAAGTACCATGTTTCTAAGTGCGTCTTGGGATATTATTGTCTTTCAAAGTCAAGCAGAAAGAAAGGGTAAATGCAGGAAAGACTAAAAAATAATTTTGATGTACATTTTTCTTATGTGTTAACTACAAGCATTCTGTTTGCGGACTACTACAGGTAATGTGTTGTGTAGACTACTACACGCACCGGGTTGTTTGGATTAAGTATTAAGTTATTATGCACGACCCCCTGTGGGACCCCGGGGTATGCTTGCCTAGCAAGCATTGCAAGAATAGGGTCCCTGCCATCCAGCCAGGCATGTCGTAAGAGGCGACTAAGGTGGACACCTCACCTAGAGGTAAAATAGGTTGTGGTAGGGCTAACAACCCCACCATGTAAAAAAAATCCTGTTACAGAAACTAAAACCAGAGAACTCGTCACAGATGGCGAAGGTAATGAAGCACACCAGGAGACTGGACTAATGACGGACGACAGCCAAACCCGAAAGGGAGCTGGCGCCCCGACAGCGGATTTACTGAAGCCGAGGCAGAAGTTGAGGGTGGGGTGCTGGAACGTCCAGACCTTGTACCAGACTGGCAGGATGCTCCAATTAGTCAAGGAGTTTGACAACTACAACTTGGACATCCTGGGAGTCAGTGAGGTCAGATGGACCGGCACGGGAAAGAGGAGACTAGCGTCAGGACATACCATCTTGTTCTCAGGAAGATCAGACGCTCAGCACTCTGAAGGAGTAGCTCTACTCCTCAACAAGAAAACGGAAAAGGCACTGCTGGAATGGAAGCCTTATGGACCTAGGCTTTTGAGAGCAAGATTCCATTCAAAGTACACCAAGCTGACAGTGCTAGCCTGCTATGCACCAACAAATGACTCTGAGGCAGAAGACAAGGATGCTTTTTACGATCAGCTTCAGGCAGCCTCAGAAAGCGTTCCAGCCCACGACATGTTGCTCATCATCGGCGATCTCAATGCCAAGGTGGGAAGTGACAACACCTGCAGGGAGCATGTCATGGGCAAACATGGAATCGGAAGCATCAATGACAACGGAGAGAGACTGGCAGACTTTTGTGAAGAAAACAACCTACTGATTGGAGGCACACTCTTCCACACAAAGACATCCACAAGGCAACATGGACATCACCAGATGGGATCACAAAGAACCAGATAGACCATGTCATCATCAACCGAAAATGGAGGAGCTCACTTCAAGATGTTAGAGCCTACAGAGGAGCAGACATTGCCAGTGACCACACTCTTGTGATAGCCACAGTTTCTCTGAAGCTGCGTCGATCACGAGGAAAACAGGCACGTCAGCAGAGAGTGGACTCCGGCAAACTAAAAAATCCAGCCACCGAAAGGGCCTTTGCTATGGAAGTAAAAAACAGGTTCCAGGCACTAGGAGACCAACAAGAGATGACCTTAGACGACTTCAATCGAGTCTTACAGGAATCAGGAGAGAAAATACTGGGCTTCCAACGGAAAAAGAAAGAACAGTGGATCAGAGAAGAGACATGGAAGAAGATAGAAGAGAGAAAGTCAGCCAAACAAAGAATCAACAGCACCAGATCTGAACGCCTAAAGGAACAACACAGACAAAGATATGCAAAACTGAACAAAGAGGTAAAGAGGATGACAAGAACCGACAAAAGATATCACATAGAGAAACTGGCAGATGAAGCAGAAAATGCAGCAAGTAAAAATGACCTGAAGACACTGTACAAGATAAACAAACAGCTAAACAACGGGTTTAAGAACAGTGATGTGCCAGTGAAAGACGTGAACGGTAATGTCGTCGAGGAGAGGCAGGAAAACTACAGCGCTGGAGGGAGCATTTTGAGTCAGTTCTGAACAGACCAGATCCCCCTCAGCTTGCAGACATCCAGCCAGCAGCTATAGACCTTGACATCTGCACAGACCCACCAAGCCTGGAAGAAGTGACAGCAGCAGTCAAGACAATGAAGAGCGGCAAAGCACCAGGGGCAGATGGAATAACAGCAGAGATGTTGAAAGCAGACGTGAATGTGACAGCTCCCAAGCTGACTGAAATCTTCAGGCAAATTTGGGAATCAGGGCAGGTCCCTGTTGCGTGGAAGACAGGGCTCATCTTCAAGTTACCCAAGAAAGGAGATCTTGGAGACTGCAATAATTGGAGGGGCATAACACTTCTTTCCCTCACCAGCAAGGTCTTCAGCAAGATTGTTTTGTCAAGACTGACGGCAACTCTTGAGAAAGACCTCCGACCACAGCAAGCAGGATTTCGCCCTGGGCGATCCTGCTCCGAACACATCTTCATTCTGCGACAGATTCTGGAGCAGAGCAACGAATGGAACACACCGCTGTACATCAATTTCATCGACCTGGAGAAGGCTTTTGACAGCATCCACCGCGAGTCCTTATGGAAGATCCTGAAGCATTACGGAGTCCCTGCAAAACTTGTTCAGGTCATTGCAATGCTGTACAGCGATTTCAAATCCCAGGTTGTCTGTGACACGGAGCTCACAGACCCCTTCAACGTCAGTACCGGGGTGAAGCAGGGCTGCATTCTGTCGCCGTTCCTCTTCATCCTGGCCATGGACTGGATCATGAAGACTTCCACCGACAGCGAGAGGAGAGGGCTCAGATGGACCATGACTATGACAGCAACAACAGCACTGGAAGACTTGGACTTTGCTGATGACATTGCCCTGCTGTCACACCGCCACCAAGACATGCAGGAAAAAACAAAGGCCTTCTCAGAAACAGCTGGAAACCTTGGCTTGAAGGTCAGCACAAAAAAGACTAACAGTATGAGAGTGAACGCCAGAGTCCAAGACAGCATCAAACTAAATGGAGAAGAGATTGAGGAAGTTGACAGTTTCACCTATCTTGGGTCCAAAATGTCAAACACTGGGGATGCGGAGGTGGAGATTCGAGCCCGACTGGCGAAAGCCAGTCAGGCCTTTGCCTTACTCAGGAGCACATGGAAGGCAAAAAACATCAGCCAGAAGATCAAGCTGAGAATCTTCAAGTCAAATGTGATCAGCACCCTCCTTTACGGATCAGAATCTTGGAAGATGACCAAAACCATCAGTAACAAGCTTGACGTCTTCCAAAACAGATGCCTCAGGCGCATACTTAACATCTTTTGGCCAAACACCATCACCAACGAAGAACTCCACCGAAGAAGTGAAACCGAGTCCATCACCACGCAGGTTCAACGAAGGCGTTGGCGATGGATTGGACATGTGCTCCGCCAGCAGACAGCAGACCTTTCCAGAGTCGCCCTACGATGGACTCCAGACGGCCGAAGAAAACGAGGCCGCCCAAAGGAAACTTGGAGAAGAACAGTGGAAAGGGAGATGAAAGGAAAGGGCTGGACATGGGGTCACCTAGAGCGTGTTTCAGCCGATCGACATCGGTGGCGGACTCTGGTTGAGGCCTTATGTGCAACCTGATGCACAAAGAGGAATAGATAGATAGATATTATGCACGACTTTATGACATCCGTGTACATCTTCACCTAATTTAGCTTTTTTTTCTCTCTGTCTTTCCTTTTTCTTTCTCTCTTTCTTCTTGTATCTTTTCTTTCTTAACAATGTAGACAAAAAAAAAGTAGTTTGGTCATCTCTGTGGATTTGTTTCGAAATTAAATTAGAATAACACTGATAAACACACTGTGAGAAAGCTAACAAAATTAACATCACGACTTACTCCATACTAATTAGTTCCATCGCACTATCCAGCTATTGTTCTCCATATTTCATCTAGTGCAAGCTGCAACCCTTCCGGATTTTGAAGACCACAAAAAAGAAGTTCTGAACGACGCCTCATGATGATCAGAACAGACTGACTTTCCCGCACGTCCGTGAGGTTTTAAAAAATGGTTTATGACAGAGGAGAGACATATCCTCACCTCCCCCCAATATCTTGTGGTCGTAAATAACAAGACAAAAATGGTTTATGGCAGGGGGACATTTTCTCCGAATCTTATGCTCACATTAACATGACAAACATTAGGCTGACGTGGAATAATGTTCAGCAATAAACGTTGAGCTTTATTTCAGTTTTACAACCACACTAGTTCTGAGCTGAGCAAAAGTTTGCTGAACACACACGCGTGTTCCTTATTTTGGTGGGTAGACTGGAAGAAAACAAGAGACGAAAGATGGATCGATGAATAATAAATGGAGGGATGTGTGCACAAAACTAGAAGTCATTATGACAAGAAGGTAACCGCAAGGCTTAGGGGTATGTAACAGGAGAACTTCACAAAAAGCAGCTCATCATGAACAGTGAGCTCATCAAGCACTAGGCGCCCTACCATCCACCCACCTACTCCCATCCGCCCACCCCACTAAGGACACAACACTAAGAACTCGAGCTAGCAAATATCTAAAGTCAGAGCAACAGATCCTTATTTGTTCAAGAACAATAACTGATATTAATTTGAATGTAGAGAAATAAACAGCCCCTCGCTACACGAAGCCGGCAACAGGTACCAGGCATGCGCAGCAACGCAGGAAGCCAGCATATGGCTCCCCCAGCCCCAGACTCCACACCTCGACCCGGTTGCATTGCTCGGGCGTAAGGCCTTAGTCGGGACGTAGCAGGGGTATAGTACCCGACTAAATTTACGACCGTTGCATTGCTCCCGACTAGGCGAATTTTAGTCCGCAGCTCGGGCGTAACTTTAGTCCAACCAGGGGGTTGGCGTAGCGGCCGACTAGCAAGTGACTAACTTACGAGCGTCCACAGCAACTCGGTTTTCGTTTATAAATTTTACAGAAGAAACATAGGACGACAATGTGAAACTTGTTTTTGGTAGATGAAAGTTATATACTTTTACAAAATGAACCTTAAACTTGTTAATCGTTATCGTGAACTACAACAAAATACGGCGAAAGCGAGCCTTCGGAGTCACGTTTTCGATTCTATTCTTCGGGATGTTTTCAAACAGTTTCAGGAGATACGATCAACACGCATAGGTCGACAGTTTCTCGAACAATTCACCGTGTTTCTAAGGCTCTTACAAATCGACTAAATAAATAAAATACCTAGCGAGAGGGATGGAAACAAGCAGAAATCATAATTTTACGCAATCGCTCGATTTCCAAGCGTGTTTGGGTGCATAAATGACACTCATGTGAAAATACAGGGACCGTCTGAGCACGAAAGTGAATTTGTAAATAAAAATGGTTATCATTCAATAAATGTACAGCTAGTTTGTGATAGTGGCATAAATATAATTAACTGTGTTGTTAAGTATTCTGGAAATAGTCATGACACCAGGATTTTGACCGAGTCCAAGCTGTACCAGCTTATGAAGTATACATCCTTGATACGTCACGTGATAAACTCAAGAAACAATTGAACATGCTGAAAAGACGCCTTCCTTGCCTTTCAAAGAAACATCAAGGTATGTCATACTAAATTATATTGGAGTTATAAGTTTTGGAAACAATATTTTTACATTATATTTGAATATTATGTCCACATGAAGGAAGAGAAAATTATCATAACTGCCTTATGTTTTTTTTTCAAGTAAGTGTCTTATGTGTTAATAAATTAATATATTATATTTCGCACAAATAACAAAGAGCTGAAAGTAATGGACATGTTTGAATGTGTTCACATGTGTCTCTTTAGTAGAACTTTTGCATGTATAACACATGCACACCTTTCAAACCATGTTTCCCCTAAAGAAATAAATTCACATATATTTATGCACTTACATCTAAGCTTTTTCTCACGTATACTGTTCAGTTTTGTTATTAATTTGGTTACTATCATTTTCTAGGTTTAGCAGTTGTTGTGTGCCCATGTCATTTGTATAAAGATGCAGAATATATGATTCCTTTTTGCCTATTTGCAGGTACAGTCCAAAGAGAGCTATAGTTATCATCATGGCATGCATAGTATTGCACAAGTATAGTATGCATTCTGTATGATGAGCATGATGATAATCATGATGTTGAACTTTATGGAGGTCAACAAGCCTTAAGTGCAAGAACAAAGCAAGAGTCCCTTATTCACAGATCCTTCTCCTACAGCTTTAATATTTGATGGTGAAGTACAATTTATTTGTATGCAGAATTTCAAAGTTAAAATTAAGACATGTCTTTTTCATCAGATTAAGCAAAACTTGTGATCAGCATAAGTCCTCCTAGAGGTTTAAGATGAAGGCTGGATGAATAACAGCCTCAAACATGCACAGTGTATGTCATGCATGTAGACCAGCCAGCATTTTCAGTAATTTTAGAAGCTTTTGCATAAAGATGTCCTGGTGAAAGTTCATAAAGAGTTTCAAATATGCGACACAGGACTAGTTTTAAATAATATATTTGATTAATGGTATAGGAAGGTGTGATTACTGTGGGAAGGGATGTGTGGAGATCAAAAGTCCCATCACCATGAAAGGTAGAAACAAAAGTGTTGATGATTTTGGATGGTGAACATCCCCAAACAGTGGGAGCTTTAAACTAAACACAACACCTAGTTATTTTACCCAGGAACAGCTTCAAATGTTCCTTACTGGAACATGATTTTCTTGTGTGGTCACCACCCTCACTCATTATTACTAATACAGTGTATGTTTCCCTGATTCTGGAATGTTGCAGCACAGAGGGACTTTCATTTCCACAAGTGTTGCAGCAGGGACCAGATGATGGAAGTCGTGTGATTCTTTGTGACACTCTCCCTATCAGGGCTTACAATGAAGAGGGTACCAACTGGGAAAAAGATGTGCTTCTAGAAAGTGATTTAAATTTGTATGAAGCCAGATAATTCAAGCAGTTTTCTCTTTGTATAATATTTTTTTTACAGTAAAAGAGATTTTTTCAATGAAAATAGTTTTGTCTTAGTTTTAAATATCTGTGTGGCTCAGTATGCACACATTGTAGGTTTTGGAGCCTACATGTATATACTGTAGTTCTTAGCGTTTACAGGTGTATACTATAGATTTTAGTGTGCACATGGTTTTTTCCCCTCTGTTGGACCACCACTTTGCCATGGTCAAGTGGCATTCTTGTCTTGATGACCCCTAGAAGTATGCCGACAGGAGCACTAGCTCCTGACATGGTTACTCATGTTGGAGGGATCTAAAGTGGTTCACTGGTCCTCTAGGTTAAAAACTGTGGGACATGTCTGAGATGGCAATTACAAGATTGCGTACTGACAAATATTTCATTTATAATACATAATATGCAAAAAACAGATACACATGAACTACAATTATGTTTGTACCTGGATTCACCTTTTCAACGGAACAATTTTCATTATCACCTGAATAAAGTAGAGAGGGACCACTTGAACTGCTATTGAATAGTCCTGAGCTCATTTCAATAGGGGGAGAGAGCAGTAACATGACATTTCTCGCTTGCTGCTGACCAGAATGAAAACTAATACATAGTGTACAGCAGAATTTACTTTTAATGATTGCAAAAAAACAAACAAACAAAATTTTATATATACAACGTCTGTCAGCTCCTTTTTCAAGACAAGGATTTAGGATTCTTGCACTTTCTTTTTTTTTTTCCTCATAAAATATGTGCATGTTAACATGTTAGAATGTTGGTACCATGCAGCATAACAGACATACATGTTGCACTCAATTCATCAACCAATACATGAATGCTAACAGTGACATGATCTAATACACATTCAGCCATGAGGACTTAAGACTGAAAAGTTAACTGAATCAACACAAAAAAGAACTACAGCTAGTAAGTTTCAACTATAAAGTTTCAATATAAAGTAAAATAAAAATTACATTAATATTTAAGAACTATTAACATTGTTTAAAAAAAACTGCCATGATTCAAGAGACTGGCTATAAATAGACAAGAATGATCAATTAACAGAGAGTTTAAATATTTTTTAGTAACTGATGTGTTCAACGCCATTGAAACTTGGATAAATAATGATAAAAGCAAAACTTTTAAAGCACATACCCTCCTAAGGAGCTTGCTCTTAGCTCTTAAGAACAAGAACCAAACATGGACAACATGCAAGGAACAGGAAAACAAACAACATATGAACTATAAAAGAATACACAGCAGTACTAACAAAGAATAAATTCAAATACAGAAAACAAAGAGGAACTAAATAACAAGAGCTGAGAGTAACATGTTATTGAAACATATCATGATTATGCAACCCAAACATAATTTAGGATTGCATCAATCTACTCTGCAATCTGAGGTTGTGGACTTCATTTTGTACAGGGCCGCTTTACATTGTGGACATTGTTTATCACTCGCGGAGCATTTCTTCATTGCCTGAAAATAACAAATTGCAATCTGTGTCAGCCAGAGCGATACTTTATTTTCCAAATTGATTCCACCTATCCAAAAGAAAAAATATTTTTATGCATTACTTTTGTGGTTGTTTACATGCAAAAAACTTACAACAGTTTATTTACCTCATGCATTGATCGTTCTGCCGACGACTGGGCACACACCATCCTCACCACATCTTTCCGCTGCTTCTTTCAGTTGCAGTCCGTTCGAAATTTTGACAAGAGCAACGTCTGATTTGCAGCGACTGTCACTATTAATCCATAGACGTTTTATTTTTCAATTTGGCTGTCACTTTAGCATCTGACATTTTCGAGATTAGAGTGATCTCCCGCGTGAAAATTTCGTTTCGCGGTGGAAGCCCGTGAAGGTTTTTGTAAAACCCTTAGTCCGTAGCTACTAGTTCGGACGTGGCTAGTCCCGAGCCTAGTCCAGAGCAGTGCAACCGGCGTAAGTGAGGAGACTAGCTAGTCGGGTATAAGGGGGTTTAGTCGGGACTAGCAGGGGACTAGCTACGCCCGAGCAATGCAACCGGGTCCTGGAGACCTGAAGCTCTCTGGCAGCCACAGGCAAACAAACACAAGCCAGAAGAGAGTTCCAGCACAACAAAGCGACCTAACCACTCCCGTAGGTACGGTAAGAAAGTGCGAGTCAACTCCTACCGTCTGCGCCACCCGTTCCTCACAAGTGATACCCGCCCTTCTTTAACGCTTGCACAAGATCACCATCTTGTGAAATCGCCTTTGGCTTCCTGTTTAGCGAGAAGGAGGAAGACAAGTAGAGGAGAAACCAAGTAGATGAAAGGATGGCAAAAAAAAAAAAAAATGGATGTGGTGTATATGTGTGTGTGTGCTTGACTTTGGTTGCTGTATGGATGGATTCCAGATGATGAGTAGAGATACATCCTCAAAAATTTCCCACGACAGCTTATTCTTTTACTTGTATGTATAAAGTTTTCTTGTCCCCTCATTACCTAGCACAGCTTAGTTGTAAACAGAGACATACAATGCCACAGGCATTCGCTCAAAATTAAACCTGCCACCCCAAAGATATAAGTGCATCTGCTAAATCTCTAATTCCTGCTATTTTTTTTTTTTACAGCCTCCTTTCCCAAGCTGATAATCTCTAGCACGAAAACAAATAAATTAATTTTAAAATGGCGGTGTACAACGGACTTCCATGACAACCCTTTAATCTCACTTCCCACGCTTAATTTGCAGCTAATAGTTCGCATATCGCTAGGGCGCAGAGGTTAATGTGTTCTTACGAGACTTTAAATAAATCTTTGACCCTGAGTCATGGTGACTCTGACAGGAAAACATCTGCAGCCAAGAATCCGCTAGAAAACACGTGAGCAAATGAGACAAACTTGAAAGCTCGGAGAGTGGTATCTAGGTGGTAACTAAACCAGAGAATGAGTGAGAGAGAGGTAACGCGGATTGGAGGGAAGAAGGGGTATGATAAGAGTGTTATGCCAAGCCAGCAATTAAGCTATATCACGGCAAAAAGCATCCAGCCCTGTAAAGACAGGTGCCACATGCAGAGAAAGAACAGCAAGCCTGAGACGAGATCTGAACCCAGGACAGACAATCCTGACTGTATTGGAGACAGGCGCCACCGGGCGGACAGGTAAAGCGGCAAGGGGAGAAAAAAGGATTTAAAGGGGTGGGGATTAGCAGTACCCGTTATTTATAAAGAGTGACAATACTCGAGATGAATTTGCATTACATTAAACAATTAATCGCAGTCCAGCTAAAGTAATTAACGCTGACCACTAATAAATCCTTCATAATAACTCTCCTTTGGTCTAATTTCAATATTTTAAAAAATGATATGCAGACACCATTTACTTTTTCAAGATATTTTGTAAAAATCTTTATCTAAATTCAAGAGTTGCTGTAAAATAATGAGTGTCATAAATTACCTGAACACTTACGCTTCCTGGAATAGATTAGTCTGCTTTTAGTCGATTTTATATAATAAAATTGGAAAAAATTTATACATGCTCTAGACGTACGGGAACCGTGATTTTGATGAACATGATACAAAATTAGTTAAATATGCATGATGACTAATTAAGAGGCTGCTAGACGCCTTTTTATATATAAAAAAAAAAAAAAGTCCGTGCTGCCTCGATGACTATGCGTTGAAAATTTTTCTTCTTACAAAATTCTGTACTCAATATTTTTCAAAACAATAACACACTCTCGCCATTTGAAGAGTAACACATTTTTCTGTAATGTGTAGAAATAAAATCATTGTAGTTAATTTTGACCTGACTTACATACTATTTTTTTATTATATTTACTGTACTAGCTCGTTGATTCAAAGGTTAGCCTTAACATCTTTCACGACACAGATTAGTAAATACTAAAGACTAAAGGGTTGAACTCGCTTTCATACATATAACTACCTCTACAAGGTGTCAGCAACCAAGAAGTAAACTATAAATAACAGAATATTAAGCATAAGAGACAGACATGCTGCCAGTGACAGTTGGCACTGCTCCGCTGGAGAATGTTATTTGTAACCGCGTGTCGACCGTAGCTCTGGTCAAGTCGCCCATCCCCCAGGCGCCGAGCTTCTTCAGCGCAGACCGCGGCGTGAGCATGCGCAGAACGTTTCGCCGGAACTTGGTGCTGAGGGTGACGTAGGACAGGAAGCTGGTGACGCGACTGAGATCCACCAGGAGGAGAGCCCCGTGGGACAGGATGAGGTACAGGTGATGGTCCCGCTTGCCCAGGCCGAAGGTTGCGTGGTAGGTGGAGACCAGGTGAATGGTGTTGTTGGGTAGTGACAGCAGCGTGAACACAGTGTTCGACACCTGTAACAACAGGAATGCAGGCAAGGGTGTACTCCAGATCGAAGCAAATATTTCAGAATTTCTGCGTAAAATTTTACAGAAATATATGAAGTACTTTAAATTAAAACGGCTTTATACTCTCTCATTCAAATAAACTTCTAATAAATTCTATCCACGTTCTTGCGTTTGTGTCCTTTTAATTTTCGTTTCCTTATCCTTGGCTGATTTGCTGATTGGCTGATTGGTTGGTTAGCTGTGACCCTGAGGTCAGGACCTTACCACACGCAAGTAACAATATATATTTTTGTGAATCGCTTGCAACATCTTTCATCAGGCGTCATGGAACTATTTTCAGATCAATGACAGGTTCTTGCTTTTTTTTCTCTTTGGATTCATTTGACACCATCTTTTCTCAAGGTTTCTTCGTATTAAAACAACAACTGTCAGAGGGTTTCCTCTGGCACCGACAGTCTGAAATGAGTTGTTCTTCAGTCGGCTGGTTTGTCGAATGGTGTACTTGGATAATTCTCGCTCTGCTTGTGGATCCAAAGGTCCAGGATTTTTCCTCCAAATGTCGTTGTATCTGCGGTAGACCGGGGACTGAGGTTCATCGTTCTAGAAGCCGCCCTGTCCTGATGATAAATTCCGCCACCGACAAGCCTGCTTATAATGTAAATCATTGTGGTAACAAGCTCAAGATTCAAGACAAGGTACTCGAGCCAAAGTCAGGTTTTTTTATAAGAAATATTTAAAATCAATCTCAATTTTGCATCTCCATACTTCAGTGTGTATATAATGTCTTTTGGCATTCTCAAGCAGGAAATGCATTTCATCGCAGAAGGATGACCCGGTCACGAAATCATTTGTCTGGGACGGTTTCAGCCCGAGAAACTTTTCTGACAAACTATGATTTAAAATATTTATATCTGACATCTACGCAAGCGTGTGTGTTTTTTGGTGGGAATGCGAATGATGTATGGTGTTCTTATTTTAACTGTAAATTGTGTAACGCTTTATCAAAACCTTGGCCGAGGTATCATCTCTAAACTATATCATCTCTCGGCGCTGCAGACACTCATCACTAAGAGAAGAGGCTGCAAACAGCTTACACTCTCTTTCGCCATTAAAAATGTCTTGACGAAAGAGGCAGGAAATTTTGTATCGTTTTTTTTTTTTTTCTTTTCTTCCAAGGGTCCACGCCTCTTGGTATTCTTGTTCAGAACCAAAGATAGGCCTGACATCTTTGACATTTATACTTCTACATTTCATACCTTCCTAAACTTATGTTCCTCCTACATCCACTGACACGAGGATATGCAATGCTACAGACAAAAGTCGTGTCATAGTCTAAGTAGAAAATAATGACAGAACCACAGCAGGAAATCATGTCACACCCATAGAAGGAAAATATTTCATGTCTGCAGATGGAAATCATATTAGACCCACAGAAGGAAACCACGTCAGACCCACAGTAGTAAATCATGTTAGGCCCACATGAAATCACATCAGGTCCACAGTAGGAAATCATGTCAAGAAACTGAAGACGCCATTGTTAAGTCTTCCTCCTCTCTATTGTTCCCTTTCTCATCCCCTCACCCACCCGTCGAGTATCATCAAGATTCGCTAGTCTCCCCTTAATAATTTTGCTTCTTTTTTGCTTTTTTTCGAAATAAATAGATGCTGCTCGCGTAAGAGTTGGTATGAAGTTAATTCAATCTTTATCTTAAGTACAATTGGTTATCTTAGCACGCTGCCAAACACACTTACTCCTCCCCCTATTCCTCCCATCCTTCCCACTCTGCTCTCCTGTATACTGCATCAGCGGCTGCCGGCTGAACAGGGTGGGTTTGTAGTCGACTTGTTCTTTTGCCAAACAAAAACGTAACGCCTCCTACCCAAGAAATATAAATGATATTTTTCTACCCAGTCCGCCCTTCCATCAGTTATCGAAAAAAAAAACCACACAAAAAAACATGAGATGGCTAAATTGATCTCTTTCTCCCTTCCAGCTCATACACTTCTGTATTGTAAACGTTTATGCATGCAATGTGTATATAGATGCATAATATATATATGTGTGCAGGAAATACCAGGCGTTTATATAATTGAGTATCATCGTTGAACTGTATAAGAAGAAAATAATATAATCTGTCCGTTAAGACACCTTGGGGAATTGCGAAAGCCTTTCCTCCCACTAACTTACCCCTAAGAGGACAGAAGCTAGTAAGACAAACGTTTCAATGTTCTTGCTAAAAAAAATTAAATATAGAATATCTATTACATGTTTATTATCTGTGGTCAACGCGTACTTCAGAGGTTGAGAATCGCAAGCGTACCAAGATAGCCAGGGCCAGCTGTCGCTGTACCAGCATCTTCTTTCGGAGTGGCGCCCCCTGGTGGACAGCGCACAGGGACAGGTGAGTGCGCGACTCCTGTTGGAGTGCCAGGTACAAGGCCACGTTGGTGCAGACCCCGGCCAACAGGGGTAGGTAGGCGAAGATGTACTTCGCGGCGTTGGAGACGATTTGAAAGTCATCTACCTGCTGCAGGTACAAGGCCGTGAATGTGACGTGGTACTGACAGGTAGCCTCCTTCTGCACTACCCGATAAGACAGCGGGATGTAGGTGTGAAATGCCACTGTGGCAGTCACATCGGCCAAGATAAACAGCATGGGAAACCTGCCAAAAGTATCAAACAAACACACACGCATACACACGTGCACGCACGCACGCAAGCAAGCTTGCATAGAATCACAGCGGTCACTGTTGGGTTATTCACTTATCTAGTCGTTATCTAGTAGTTTAAACCGTCTTCATTTAGGTACAGAGAATTCGTTTTCATTCGCATCTAACTTTAATAAATTGTGTGTATTCAAGTTTAAAAACTGTGTTCACTGTTCACTACCTCCTTGCTCAATTCTCAGAGCAGATAAACTAAGCAGTTACTGAAGGGGGAACGAACGGATCCTAACACAGCCTCTAACAAGTGAGTCTAGAGGACGAGAAGAATAATTCGCCAAGTACCCAGAAGCATATTGGCAGTCCGTGTATGAAACACGCATGCGCTGTATCTGTATCTGAGACCCTCAGTCATGAACTAGAAATAACGTTAACCCAGGATTAGCTATGGACTGGAAGCTCGGTGAAGTCCTGTCACTGGAAACTGATGAGAACCCAGAAGATCGGCCGATTATCTAGATGTCTCCTTTTTGCCTACGACCCACAGCTGTGGCTACGAAGGACTTACTATAAGACTATAAGAACTGAGCGAAGGCGTTCAAATCCTCGATGTTCATCGATGGTGGTAGTTACGGAAGAAGAGTAAGTCATTGCCCCAGGACAAAATGGGAAACTGAAGGAAATGCGTCTTGTTTTCGTGATTGCAAAGCAGTGTTCACACCCGACGGTTATTGCTTATCTCATGCAATTGTTGCCACTGCTTTATAACTCCGGCACCAGGGGTAAACAACCTCCGCAGGGTCTAGACACCAAGTCATAACCACGGAAACAAGAAGTTTTCTCTTGACTTTTCCCTGCTGCTCTGAGGCATCGACTTACCCTTGCTTCATAACTCTGGCCTCTGCTTCATAACTTGGATGCCAGGTGTTGGTTCTTCAAGAGCCGGATGCGAATGGCGGGTACGCCCAGTCTAACATTGGGTTACCTCGAACGTTCGTGCCGACACGAAAGACCACACCTCGAAATGTTTTTCGTCGAGAAGATGGTAAACCCTGGAAGAGAAGGGGGAAAATGGGAGGAGGAGAAGAAGGGTACATAAATGTGCATAAATATACTGTAGAAACCAGAATGTTGATTCGTATATGTGGAAACAGAAATAAAGGAGAAGATTAGACTTTTGCTCCCTTCTTAGTCTGGTCGGCAGTGTGTTTGACTCAAGACACAGCCTTTCGGTTTATTTATTTAGTTTGTAAAAAAAACCTCTAGAGAAAATTTATCTCTATACACTTTAAAAATTTTAGGTCGTGGGTCTTTTTCATAAATAATTAATTATACATTGAAAACGCCTCATTGTTGCTGCTGTTTTTGTTGTTGTTTACACCTACCACTCACCTGACCAGCTTGCCGTAGCGGGCCCTCAGTGGACACTTGACGGCGAAGACTCGCTCGATGGACACGACGACCGCCAGCCAGTAGACGCAGCGCCGGCAGCAGAGGTTGATGTACATTGCACACACCATCTGCACGTAGTTGTACGTCTCAGTGTACTGCAGGTAGGCAAAAATGTACAACACACCTGTGTTTGAACAGTAGTTTTAACAGGCGCCATTTGCACGCGCGCACACAAACACAAACAAACAAAATCTTGACACTTACAGCAACTTCGGGTCCATCCACTGTTCTCCACCACAGCCCCACGACTCCGGTAAGCGCGGACAGCGTCTCAAACAAGTTCATAGAGACGAGATAATAGCCTGTGGGACTGCGCATGCCCGGAAGCATATATATGCATGTACTCGTCAGGGTCAGCAAGCCGGAAGTGACGTCCCACGGCAAGCGTACATTGTCCAGAACTTTGCTGATATAGGCGTACGTTTCAGGAGACAAAACCGGCGGAGCTTCTTGGGAGTCGTTGTGGTAGTCCACTAGGATGTCTTCGCTGACGACACTGACAGAGCACAGGTTTGCTGGGGATCTTGTCCCGCCGCTGCTCCTATTTTCCTTCGTACTGTCAGCGGCCATCTCGAGCATGGCACCTCTGTCAGACCATTCTGTCGTGATCACGTGATCAGAACGGCTTTCGGAAACGTGAGAAAGACTGTGTTTTGTCTCTTCTCCCCTGAAGAGTCCGTCGAATACCCGAGACCCATTCATTGGTCCTGCAGCAAACGCTGTGGCGAAAGTAAAGAAAGGTCCGTTGAGCCTGGAGAAGGACATGACATCACCACTCGTGGTGCCTGTCGACAGAAGCTCCAAGTCACCCTTGTTCTTCACCGAGGTATTGGTCACTACTTCGGTGTCCTTCCAAGTTAGTTCAGGCCTAGAAGAGGTTGAAACAGAAAAGTTTTTCGTGGCTGGTGAAGTCTCCCACTGGTTTTCGTGAGTGAATTCTGGCAGAGGTGTGACACTAGCTCCGTCGTCTTGCTTAACAAAATCGTCTGCAACATCAGTAGCTTCTAAGAACATCTTATCATAATGGACTCCAGCTTTGCTTGAGGTTGCAGGGAAACAGCTCAACATGAAAAAGCAGAAAACACCAAGCATCACCATCGTGCACCGAATAATATTAACCACTGCATCGACTACTGAATGATGTTTAATTTTCTACCTTTTGAAATCCTCGTGCGTGTCTTTTATTCTCCTCTTCTGCTTAAAAAGCGGCATGCACGGTAGCACACAGCCAAGCACGTGTCACCAAAATAGCAAAGATCATGGGGTCACAGGTTCAGATCTCGCACCGACATGCGACTTCTTTCCCCGGATCTTGTACTTGTTTATAGCACTGGACTAGCTTGCCATGATGTAGCATCAGTAGCTGATTCGGTGTAAAGAACGGAAGAAACAAGCAAGCAACACATCGTCTGCTTAAAGCCAAAGCTTCTTTGGCCGTTTTGTTTGTTCATTTATATCGGTATGTCTGGCCAGACTCGAAGCGAGTTCTTTGGTGTGATATATTACAATCACTGTAGCGTGCAAAGACCTCACTTTCAAACAGAAATGCCAAGGTTTCGCCATCCCAGCAATACGTCATCGATATGGGAAACCAACGAACCGACCTCCTTCCCTTTTCCCCCTCCTACCCATTCCAATTTTCTTCCATCGCAGAAGTAGAACAGGCTACCAACGCCCGCCATTGTAGAGCATTTCCTCACGACACGATTGCCTTGTCCTTACACCATCACAGAAAGACATTTTATGTGGCTCACGTCTTCGTCCGTCCCCAACCCTTCTGTTAGTTTTCTTTTTATTTTAAATCAGTGTCTCAGAGATTCAGAAAAAACAATTACAGGAAGAAATAATAAAAACAATAAAGGCCGACTGTCCTCTTTTTTTCTTTGGGTTGAGATAACTAGATAAAGGCCACCCTACTTTTTTCACTAGTCATTGTTAAGACATTCCAACGTCTTTTGTGGATTTGATGACAGACGCTGTAAACTTCGGCTCGTGGTCCAGCCACCTTGCCTGTTATAATGACTTTGAGGACGACACCTCAACATCCCTGGCAACGACTCTTCTAACATCTGAAGCCAGTCCAGCCACGAGAGAGCCTCGTTTCAAGAGCTGTCCTCTTCAAGTCACACGCCATACTGCGAAACATAAAGCCTTTTTAACAACTATTACTCTCCATGGCATCCTCACAGGCAAAAGAATTTTTGAAAAATATTTTGAAACAGTAAATCCTAACCCTTCAGTCACTCGATGATTTTTAAAAAATAAAAGCCTTATAACCTCCTAGGAATGATGATAGTGAACTGGAAGTGGTTCATTGTGTCTAACACGGACTAAATACAGGGTTCCCAGGGATCAGGGATGGTGCCAAAAAAGGACCTTAAAAGGACCTTAAAAGGACCTTTCATGCATTCGTAAGGACCTAAGTGACAGTCATCAATGCTTAAGTTTTTCTCTTGTGTGGTCGGAAAGATGTATTATTTATGAATCTGTGGTCTTCTCTATGTTCTCAAATACATGTATTCCTAGTAATAAATAATCAAAGAGTTAATTTTGATGCCTGTCTGCCATATTTAGATTAGATAACTTAAAAAGTGTCCTTAGCGCGCTGATAACATACACCGTTAATGTTCCAAGTTTTCTAGAAATCTAAGTAATAATAATTGCAAAACCTGAAAGCCATTCTTTGGTGTAATACAAAAGTCAGTTCACGTGTCGTTCTCTCGCACACACACTCTAACGGGAAGAGAGAGAGAAATAGAGCTATGCACAGTAGTACTAGAAGATCAAAGTTCAAGAAAGAGCAAGTTTCTGAAGACCTTTTGAAAAAAGAGTGTTTTTTGCGAATACGGAAGGGCAACTAGTGTTGTACAGATGTGTAGACCAAACATGCGGCGAAAAATCGTCGGTATTTTGCGCCAAAGTCGACTCCGGAAATAAATTTGTGGTAATATTTTATCGATAAAAGGACTTAAAAGGGTCACAGAGAAAATGTAAGGACCTGTGTGAGAATTTGAAAGGACCGCATGGCAAATAAAAGGACTTAAAAGGCCTTTTGGCGAAAATTCAATATAAAAGGACTTAAAAGGACCTTGCAAGGACCTGGGAACCCTGTAAATAAGACATGTTTGTCATCGTCATCCCTTTATTAACTTTCAACAAATTTAATACGCGAAGTATGTTGACGCCATTCAGATATTGACACCTAGTGATGTCTTCGCCGTTTTCTGATTTCATCTAGATAATAATCTCAGGAAGAAACGCACTCCTAGCATCATGTTGGGTGTCACCCACCACAATCATGCTTGGTATAGTGGAGAGTGGGGAGTGCATCTGACCAGCAAGTTACCTTACTTCTGAACCACTGTCTTTTTAGGCTGACAGGAATATCCTGCTTAGAATCAATGACTTTCCAATCGTCGTTTATTTAAGTCGTCTAGAATCTCTAGATGTTACCTTCCTTCTGGTATACGGGGCTGTATGTCATGTGCATAAAAAAGGCTATTCATCTTTTTTGGGGGGAAGCCAGTGTTTAATTTCTCATTACTCAAGTCCAACCATTTTCCCCAGTTATAATTCATGTCGAAAGACGTGAGCACTTAATGATTGTTTTGGGTACAGAAAATTACTTGGGAGATAGTCAGAAAAGTGATTCTGCCTTTGTGACTTCCTGTCCATTCTCACACCTGCTAAATTGGTCAGAATTCACATTTTCACCTCTTTGCATCAACACCTGAAAACAAATTGTTTACAAACGATAGACTTAGGCACTGCTGCCCCACATAAGAAATAAATACAAAGGGTTGGGAAAAGAGAGGAAGAGATGCTGAACTCACAAAAATCAAACTTAAATGCGTTGCCCTGGCAACCTTTAAGTTTGGGGACTACCTTTACCGCTATCAGTGTGCTGCAAAACTTTTACCAGGACACTTGTAGATAGCAGTTACTAACCTAGTAGTTAATGGCATCTAAACTGTTCGGTGCAGAAATTCAGCTTCGCCTGCAACATAAGCTTTCCCCACCTTCTAGCTCTGAAGCAGGTTACTGTTTAAATCTAGCTTGCTTTGTATTACAAATCATTTTAGATTTTCATTTATCCAATATGTACTGTTACCCACACCTTTGTCAGTTTTCAACGTGTACATTTCAAATCATTTTTAGTTTAGTTTATTCCTTGTTACTCCCCGAGGAGCTTAGAGCCGCAACACCACCTCACCTGCGTACCTGGTTCTGATCCCTCCCACTCCCTTCAGTTGGGCCCATGTGGTTCGAACGTCCTTTACTTCGCTCTTTACTGTTTTCCAAGTCTGCTTTGGTCTTGCCACTTCTATAGAGGGTTCAAAAAATGAGTCGAAGAGCTGGCTTCCCAAGGCTTTTGTCAGCTTCATGAGATCTTCTAGAGAAGAATCTTCCCGTCTAGGCCCCTGTTGTGGTACTGTTGTGCGGTTTCAGTAACATTTAACATGAGTGGGTTGTTAGCCCAAAGTAAAACCCCCAACCTGGAGGGCCAGAGTGCAACATTTTAGTCTGGCCTCTCCCCTGACAGACCTGTTTGGCTTCGACCTGGTGCGCAAGCCACAACACCACTACAAGATAAGTTGCACCAATTGGTGGTAGTCAAATCATTTAATATAAATCAATTATTTTTACAAATAAACATTGCATATTGTTATCTGTTATGAATAAGATAACAAGGTCACGCTTCACTAAACAAGAGCAGCACCAGATAACTTTGGCGAATCATATGGTTGTCCAGAAACCATACCTGCCAAGACCAGATACAAAATTTGTAATTTATAAAATGCTTTTGAAAATAGGATCGAAATGTTTTTTGATTACTTTAATAAATTCTTTTACTATTTATAATACTATTAGGAGTAATGAGATTCTTAGACAGTAAGTTAAACATTATTGAATGTCTTGTGAATGCACAAATTCATCTCTTGAGTTGAAATACTACTTGCAGTTTAGGTTTGAGCTGGCACAAAGTCGTTCCCCTCAACTCCACCATCACACACACACAAATAAAGCCTGTCTAGGCCTGCTCTCCTGAAAGTCTACTCTCCTCTAACCCCACAGACTCAAAACCCTAAAAAGTCAATGAAAAATTATCTTTTTTTTATTTCAAAGTCAACAACAACATTGAAAAAATATTAATGCAAAAAATTGTAGGTACATTTTCGGTTCAATCATCACTATTGTTGTGTACAAAGCTTATGTTTCTTACATGTGTGCAAGCTGAAATAACCTAGTCGTCGTCAAGAAACAAACAGCGCAAAAAAAAAAAAAAAAAAAAAAACATAAATAAAGATTTGTTCTACAAGGGAAATAACCATATGATTAGGTAACTTTCTTGACATAAATTTCCTATTTTAAACCATTTTTAAGGCTGTTTAGTTTTCTCTCAATGTATTTTAATCATTTATTAAAAAGATGGCCAGAAGAACAAATTCCTCTATGATCTTTTTATAACATACAGACAAATATTGCAATAAAGCATAAATCAGACAATGAAAGTGTGATATATTGCAAAATCAGTCATCGGTGCCTTTACTCGATATGAACATAACTTAAGTATCTTTTAATGGTAATTGGTCATACTGCCAATTTAGATTCTCATTTTTCTGTACTGAGGTACTAATAAGCCAAACAGCTGGAATGCACATAATCTAATGGGAGGACATCCACAAGCTAGTATAGTAAAAATGTTGAGATGTAATTACACATAGAAAACTGCCAGTGTATTTCTTTTTAATTTAAAGATATTTACACTTTTTTGATCAATGGCAGCTGCCAAATGATGCTGAAGCACATTAGCATGTCCTCTTATTCTTGCGAGGACTCACACGTATCTTTTTATCGGACTGATAGATGAAGTTTAGGTCTTCATCTTCTGAGGTTGAACCAACGTTGTCTGGAACAGAATTTTTTTTTCAATTAAAACTATGCATTCTTGTGCCCTTTATTAATTCATAGCCTAAGCACAGGGTTATTTTTACATGAAGTTAATCTTATGAATTGATTCTAATTCAATCATTCAAAACATGTAACTGGTAAACATGAATATTTTGTAATACTGTACTCAAACAGGTAAAACACACAAATAAAAAAATGTTTTAAAAGAATAGCACTCACCATCTTCAAAACATGATCTTTTCATGTCAAATAGCAGTAGTTGTGTAGGATATTGGTTAGGGTCATATACACTTAAAACTCCAAGTTTGAACTCTGCAGCTGCACAGGCACTGGAAGCCATTGCAGAAATGGCCTCACATGTCAGTGAATGCAAGTTTGTCACAGGGATGAGGGCAAGGATCTGATTGACCTCATTTCTCTTCAGGAATTCTGACAGCACCTCTTGAAAATACTGCTGAAAGTTTAAAACTGTAAACACTACAGGCTGAAATACAAGTAGAGGAGTGCTAGGACATGTTTTCCCTACTGTATCTTGGCAGTCCCCTTCTTGTAGACTGGCATATTTGTCTGCAAGCCATCTCTGGAGGGACTGCTGGACAAAATTTAAAGCTGGATTGATTTTTATGGCTGCTTTGTCAAGAAGATACTGGTCTTTGGGAAAAACCACCATTTTCCTAATGCCCATAGTCTCACAAAGCCAAGAACTGAGAACCAGACTTTCCACTTCTGCAAAATGGTTCCTCTGTTCTATTTCCAAGTGTTGGAAAGTTTCCTCTACTCTGGTATTTCTTTTCCACCTGGAAAATAAATCAATGTACAAGAATTTCAATTGAAAAATAAGTATACACTACTAGCTGCAACATTTCTTAAACTGTTGTTGGAAGTCATAACTACATTTCAACCTGCACTCCATATTAACTATGCACCTGCAGAGATTATCAGACAAGCATGCATGCTTACACAAATATACTTGAGAAGTCTATATAAAGCAAATAACAAAATAAGACCACATAAATGTGATATCCACCTAAATGTCCAGCATGCAGCACTTTCATAATTTAAGTTACAGATCATCTCTAATGCATTTATAAGATATATTAATAACCCAAAAAGGTACAAAAACTCTAACCTGTACAGCCCCATCCTTGCCTTCACTTTGGCACAAATGTGCTTACTACTTTCATTAAGTGGAATGCACACTGCAAGCATCCTCTTCCCCTCCACATGCAGTACTTTTGCAACACAATTGTCAGAATCTAGCGCAGACAGGTTTGCTGCTGTCTTTTCAATGCTGTACCACAGTGCTTCCAAAATCCTTTCTGACTCATTGCTCAGAACCTTAAATATCTGACCCTAATAAATGAAAAATGGAGGCAAATAGGTCAACTGATAAAGGTAAACAAGTAAAAAGAAAATATAAAATAAATTAACCTATATATGAATCTTAAAAATCTATGACATTTATTTGAAGGATTTAGGCATTTATCTGTCAGATATTCACTCACACCTAAATTTCTGCTTCACTAGGAATTTAGATTACACAGAAGATCTGCAGGTTACAGCATGGTAAGTAATAAAACTAAGACCTAATTTCTTCAGAAATAAGGGAGAAAGATTGTTTTCTATGGAAGTTCAACTTTGTAAGCACAAAATTTCATGCATGGCTTGAACCACAACCTCCCACTACTAGCATGAACACAACTCTATACCTTGTTAGTGTCTTTTCCAAATCCCTTCAAATCTGAACCTCTGTAATAATTCTCTTACTTAGTTTAGTCTCTACAATGACAAAGCAATGAACCTATATTTTAGTCCTTTCTTTTTTCCATTATCTATGGCTATAATCAAAAGGTTGAAAAGTTTTTGACAGAAAAATTGCACAATTACCTGAGTATCATATGTGCTTGCCCTTTCTCTTGCAAATTCATCGAGAAACAGCAGTCGTTCCAAATTTCCCATATCCCCACTCCTGAAAAGAAAGTCACTAAAAATATCATTTCCTGAAAATGTTAGTGATTAATCCTATTCCATTGTATGAATAAAAATAAAATCTCACAAAAGTAACCAAACACAGAAAGAGATCAAATATCTTTTTTTAACATGCATAGATGTGCAAAAGAACAAAAAAGTAAAACAAAATACATTTAATGGTTTTAATAGAAGAAACTGTGTGCATTTAAACATAGAACTTTCCCACACAAACCCAAAATAATTTTTAACTAGTATTTCTGCAGAGATGTTTCTTGGCTTCTTATAAAGCCAGGTAAGCAATCATGAAGTGCCTCCTTCACCGAACAGAAGATGTGTTAATCATGCATCATGGCTAATGCAGATCCACAGTTAATATCCAAACATGCAGCTAGTTTAGACACCAATGTCTTTCAATCTTCTCTACTCCAGGCATCCACCGTCAATGTCTTGCATGCAATGTTGATGGGCAGCCATAACTTTTGGAATAGCAGCTGTTCTTCCCACTTAACGCTTTTTAATCCACTCACACACCTTTCATCAACTCATAGTGCTATGTCCATTCTGAACCAACATTTAAAATTCACTAATGTGAAGTTTCTTTCCTTTCACTCTTAAAACAATGAAGATCTAGGCCAATCATAGCTGTAACACTGACAAAAGCCTCTGGACAGCCAATTTAACAGACCTCTGAGACAAAAACAAAAAAATTCTCACTTACTTTAAGAAACCAATAATATCAATGATGAAGAAAATGAGCTGATGTGGAGACTTCAGTTCTTGTAACGAGTCATGCACCACACAGTTGATAATATCAGTGTTAAACTCTGCTGCTGCAGCTTCTAGTGCCTGATTCTTGACCCTCTTAAAGTGAGCCGTATCTCCAGGGAAGATGAGCATAGCTAGTGCAAGAATGTAGCAAATAACAATTCAATGTTTTATATCAGACAATTATAGCATGATTTGTGCTTTTAAAATAAATCCAAGCCAGCTACCGTAAAAGCTGCATATTTAAAAAAAAACTCCAAAATTTATTCCAGTTGCAAGAAGAATTCTACACAATATGTACCTCATTAGCTCAATCTCTTGTACCATATTCTTTATGCTCCAGTTAAAAAAAACATAATTCTACATTATGTTCTAGATGGCACCATAAAAATATTTTACATAGTATAAATAACAGTATTTACACTGTACAAGGAGGATTAAAGAGATTCCATTGTTTTATGATCCCTTCATGGTGAGACTAATCTTCAAATGGTAAAAAACGCTTTCTTTTTAAATGTACCTGCATTGGAGTTTCTATTTGATGATGGTACTTCAACATCTTCTACAAATGTCTGAGCCTTAGCCAATTTCAATACTTCGTTTGCACATGGGTGTTTTCCTGGTGACAAACCAACTTCCCCAGTTCTCCGACTGTCATCTACAACAACAATTATTTTCAAGGCATGCAATGCTTCATCATAGCTCCTAAATAAAATAAAACAATTTTACACCTCTAGAACAGAAGTGCCACATTTAAATTCATTTTTAAATACTATTCTCTCCACGACAGAACAAGACATTCTGACAGCTACAGAACAAAATGAAACATCTTATGTGTTAATCTGTGCCCTTAATTTTTTTTCCCCATCAATTTACATTTTCAGATTATTTCGCATTTTGTTTATGTGATTTAAAACATTCTTATTTGGTTTACATGTTTCTACACAATGAAACAGCTATAGGCCCATTCTGATTCATTGTATGAAGTCATGTTGGATTTGGTAACTAATTATCTACATAACGTTATGGTGATCAAATCATCGGGAACTTTCAGAACTGTTTCAGCAAGTGAGAAACTGCCATTATAAATCAAATTCTGCTCTTCACTCTTGTTTTTCAAACTTCCCCATGTTTTAAGATTGGTGCATGGAAAATATGATTACACAAAAGCTATTAATTTTGTAACCAATAAGCTTTCACCTCACATTACGCATACTTTTAAATATTTTTGTAGTATGTGTGAACATTCCTATGCCTTTTCCTAGCTGTAGCAGCTAACAACAAATGAAAGCAACAAAATGTTTCATTAATGTTGGAAGAATATATCAATAAGCCATATTCTCTTCAGTGAGATTAAAAAAAAATGCTCACCTGATGAAATGCTTTCTGCTCTGCGTTTTGCAAGAGATTCCCCAGCAGCAGCATCACCAGAATCCCCACAAGTTTCAGGTGTCTTTCTTTTTCGTGATATGCTGGCATCTCCAGTCATATAAGTGCTTTCACCCGAAGATAATGAGGCAGAAGATGGAGATTGTCTTATATTTGAAGAGCATGTCACAAAACTTGCACTTGCATCTTTATCATGATCTTCAGCAACATCATTCCCTAAACTACTACTTAGTGATCTTGATGAAGAAGCATACGATTCGTTATCATGTTCTGTTGCTAAAGCAGCACTGACAAGTTCTTCCATTGGAGCATCTGCGTGCACCTCAGCTGTCACAGACAACATGGTATTAGGCTGAACACCTGACCTGGGACTTACCCTTAGTTTTGACATGTTTTTCCTTTGCACTACTTTATTTTTTCCATTTTTATTTGCAGAATTAGGGGTACCTTGTTTTGCAACCATATGATCCAAGTTTAACTGTTCCCCATCAACTACAGCATTCTCCTGTGTAGACTCCAAATGATTTGTTGGAATTGAATGTTTTGTTGGAGATGATTTTGTCCTGCGGCCCTTTTCTACACTTCTCAGTTTTTTCTTTGCTTCTGATGGCGAAGTAGTGTTATCACTGGAACCATTTTTACTACATAAAACTCCACGCAATTTTGACATGTCTGAAGAACCACAATCCTCTAGCACAACAATTGCTTGTTTATCTTTAATGCTATGGGTGCTGTCTAATTTTTCCAAACTATCAGATTCATTTAGAAAATTTCTTTCCTCTGGCATAGGACTGTACTCACTGGATGCTAGTATTTGCGATGACCGAGGTCCCCTTGACACAAACCTCAATTTCTGCCTAGCACCACAGGAAGCTGCTTTTTTATTGTTGTCATCTGTCAGTTGACTATCTGCAATGCTGTCTTCCATGGAAAGGAGTTCCTGTTCACAGGGCTTTGGTTCTAAAGAGAAGTCTTTGACTTGTGATAGAGAGATCTTCATGCTGGAAGAAGTCTCTGATCCATTTACAGACGTGGGTGTAGTTTGCTGGAGTGAGACAGGAGAGTCTGGGCTGAAGATTTGGGAAAAACTGATCTCATCGTTATCATTTTCTTCACTGCCGCTGTCATCAAATCCTTTACTTGCGCGAAATTCTAGAAAGGGAAGTTCCATACATTTTGTCAATTGACCGATTTCAGTTGTTTTTCAGGTTAGGTTTTATAGGTGCCATTCATAAAATAATTATGTTCGCAGGTTCATTCTATTAAAAATTAATGACAAAGATAAATTGTGCCGCGTTATTCTGATGGATGATAGTAAGGGTAAAACTTTTTTTTAAAAAAGCTCTGCAGAACAAAAAAAAAAAAAAAAAAGGCATAGAAAATAAGTGTCTTCTAATCAAGAAATTAGTTCTTACTAGCGTGAAAACAATAAAATGATTTAAATCGAACAAACAAGGAAGCAGAATCTCCTAAAATTTCTACATATGCTGCTGAGTAAATCATGTATAAACGATTACAAAAAAACAGTAAGGATAATGTATTCAAGCAATAAACAGTAAACAATATGATCTTTAATTAAGATACCATATACCTTCTTTCATGCCTGCGCGAAAGGCCTCTTCATGAGCAGCAGAGCAAAACACACTGAAAAATACCATATCTTTCATTTTAGAAGTAAATTAAAAATTTGCTTTGTTAATAATATTAAGACCTCATTTCAGTCCAAAAATAATCACAAGAATTTTGTTGACATGATTAGTGCATACCATGTAGCATATGAAACATCTGCAACCAATGGCATGCAACTGTTTAACAGCTCTTAAATGCTTAAGTAGCTCATACATTTTCTCTTTTTGGGGCTTTGGGGGTGGAACTAAACTTTCTGGCCCTTTCAAATCCTTGAAGTCCTTAAATGTTTAAACAATCTCTGAAAAAAGGCTTTAAATTGTCTTCTCACCGATAGAGAATATATACTTTGTTCCTCTTGCTTTGTCTCACCCTCAGTCTCTTGGTGATGGTCATGGAGTCTTCATAAGCACAGGGAAAGTGGAAGGTTTTGCGACATGACTTCACTGCACAGCCACAGCATGCACCTGTGGCTTTTCTGCCTTTTACTTTCTCTCTTTTGCATATGGAACATTTCTGTAAAGGTTACCAGCAAAAAGAAGTACTCTACTTCCTGTCATGTGATTTTAAACTGGCAAGCATAAAAATAAGGGAAAAGTGAGCATTTCAATACACACTTTGGATTTCTGTGCATGAATTATATATACAGGATATAGAATCACTACAAGAACATTTATAGCAGATCTAATTGGTCAATGTACTTTAACTATGTTTTTATGCCTTTGATCTTTCTTTGCCCAACTGACATGTTCAGTTACCAAAATTACATAAAAGCAAACAACTCATGCAGGGAAATGTTATTCACTTCCAAACTTGATTCTGCTATACAGAACAGCCCATTAAGCTTTATACACTCTGCTGCAAGAAGAGACAAAGTGATCACAGTCTCCTAGCCCAACAGTTCTGCCTAGGATAAAAAACAGTTCCTCTACCTTTGCTAATATATACTGCGTAAACATACCAGTTTTGAGCCCCTGAGAATCTCTTTTTCCACATCATCAATTATGAAGCCGCCAAATGATTTAAATTTGTACTGGGTCAGATTGGATGCATATTGCTGCAAAAGATATTTATATGTGTATATATATGCATGTTTATATGTGTATATACTTATATAATTGTTAAGTACTTATATTATCTTTTAGGCTACGATTACAGTAATCCCTCGTCATTTCGCACCTCATCTTTCGCCAGTTTTTATAAGAAACTTAAGGCGAAAATAATTCGCGGATCTACGCTTCTTCACGGATTTTCTGCGAAATTCGATCAGTGGAGAAATAAATATATTATGAGTTTTTAGATAAAAAATAGCCCAAAGCGTATAAAAATATATTACAAATATTAATTCTAACAATAAAGAAAAATAAATAATAAAATTAATATGAATGACAGTAAATAGTGCATGTATTTGCTCTGAAAAGAGAACCACCATCGCTTGCTTGAAACGTTACGCCTTAATATAGCGTATAAATATCTAAATAAATATACCGTTTCCATTTCATGGATTTTCGATTATACCGGGTGGTTCTGGAATGCATCTCCCGCGATAAACATGGGATTACTGAATTCAGATTTTCTGACATTGTTTAAGAACTTTATAAGTGAATTTCAAGAACACAAACAAATTGAAAAAAAAAATTAACAATGAACAGATTGAAATATGTGAGGCTTTTCAATACCCATTCACATAAACAGAAAGCTCACCATGCACTTGTGGTGAGCAGAAATTATGTTCAGTGTAGATTCCTTCAAAGGAGAAGCATGAAGCTTTCCTGCAATATCCTCTGTATCATGCCCTCGCCAGCAGAAATTGCAAACAACATCACCCTGGTCATCTATCACTGTCGTCTGTAAGTACAACATACAAAATACAAGTAACAAAAGCCAGCGCTATCTTAGTTCAGATTTCAGATTACCAATTCTTAATAACGTGCTGAAAGAAATGTGACCCTTAACTGTTTCAACAAACAACTGTCAACAGTATCTTTTCTGATTAGAAGTAACAAGATGATCACCAGAAAAATATACTATCCTTCCTTTCTACCAACACTTGATTACGAGGAAAGCTCTGGCATTAAGTTATCTCATATTAAATTTAACATATAATGTACATTTGCAGCACACTCACGAAGGTTTTGAACCGGAAACCAAAAAAACCTCACGAAAGCACAAGATGCATCGTGACTTCTTTCAAAAATTTATTTTTAAAAATACGGCAGCAAGTTTCAAAACAAGCATTTTTGCCAAAATGATATCCATCTCTAAACTTCAGAAGAAACTGGTTACTGGCTGCACTTGTTTGCTTTGCGTATAAATAAGGTGACCAGACGTTTCGGGGGCGAAAGCGGGACATGTGCCGATGATGGTGTCGTTACCGTCAAAAAACGCCGAAAAAAGTGATGGTCACCTTAGTATAAACTATTTTGGTGATTTAGAGGCTGTATTTAATTTTGAAATGACTTCTATAATAATTATTATATAGATGTCACAGATAAATATGGAATCGATGCTTCATGCAGCTTAAATCATAAATGGTTGGTAAAATGTAGGTACATGTATTACTAAAATTACGTCTACGAAGATAGCATGGCACAGACAGCAACAGATTACTGAAAATATCACGAAAAGCTTGACTAAAGTAGCATATACAATTCCTGATGATTAACATATTATAAGCTAAAATGTTTGTTTTTTAAAATATGGAGAACGTTGTTAATTTACCTCTGTCATCTTTTCCTCTAACGTGCACCCAACTATGATTCCCTCCGAATTTGTAGCCGGACGTGACGTATTACGATTTTCCGCCAACGTTGGACTGTTTTGTATTTCCATTATACTCCCCATTATACTTTGTATGTAGTTGTCGCGTTTTCAAGAAAAATGAAACATTCAAAGCCAGCAAATGTTGAAATTATAAGCTGTATGGTAGTTTCTAAAAAAAAATTACTAAAGAGCACAACTCGAGGCGCGCGCAGGCGAATAGCATTGCCTCGCGTCCGTGCATACGCAACTTCCGGTCGTTTTGTTTTGTATCCGCAAGTATCTTCGAAGTGATGCCCAACCTTTTTCAGCCTGCGGGCCATACACATCTCCGACATGTGCGTCACGGGCCGCTTCACCGCAAAAATACAAAAAAAGTAAAAAAATAGAGCAGATACAATTTTTATTAGAAACAAGTTGTAATTACCATTAATTATGTAGTAATTAGTGGGATATTTGAAGTTGTTTACCCGAAACCAACTTCTGAATCTCCGGCTGCATCGTAGAGACACCAAGTCGGAGCACTGAATCGAAATGTTCGTCTATCGAAAAAAAGATTGAGAGACGCCCTTACGTAGAGATAAATACTTTTTCTAACCTTATTTTTTTTGGGGTTTTTTTATGTCTTTTTTTATTACTAACATGCCGATTTCTTGCACTGTGGGCAGAAGTTTCGCGGGCCGAATGGGTTATGGCCCGCGGGCCGTAGGTTGGGCATCCCTGCTTTAAGATATTGAAGAAATCCCCAGTATGTTTTGATATATATTTTTTAATATGTGAATCATAATGTTAAATATCTACACTCAAACAGAGCGTTGTATCGTAGTATTTTATTTATTTTAAGAGTCAAGATGGTTTTTGTCAGCAAGTTCTTGCTCTCTATAGCTCATTGTTTTTCTGAGTAATTACTGAGGGTAGTTTGTATAGTGAGTTTACCGTTTCTTAATTCAGACTAAGGAACGTGCCTTAAACTCCATTTATCCTGTAATACGTTCAAATCCTCATTGATTTTTTTAACAATGTTTTGAACACATTCACATCATGCGTGGTGTTATTAGGACGATAGTGTACTTGAAATGGCTGACGTAGAAAAATTGGATGTTCCTTCATCTATCCCTGATATTTATGTGTCTATTTCCCGTGAAATAAATATGCACAAGACGGCAAATCGTGACCTTTCATACCTGAATTAAAATATATAGAGCTTAGAGTTAGAAAAGTAGCTGTTTTCTTCCATTTTCTGTTTTTCTTGGTTACTTATTGTAGACAAAGTTTGTGTATTCATAATTGGTTTGATCAGGTCTGCCTGGAGGTTTTGGAGGAGTCTTGTAGTGTTTTGTTATCGAATAACATTTCAGACAACATAAGGGAAATAATCCCTAATGGTGGTGGTAAGTGTACTGGCTGAAAAGTTTTGCACTCTATTGAGTACATTATTAAGAAATAACAATGTATAGAAAATACCAGCAGTTTTTAAGCAAATACTGGGTGTATGCAGAAGCAATTTTTTTCTTATGTATATTAATAGTGCATTTTCTTCTAGACATATGTTGTGAATGGTATTGATCCTACATTCAGTTATTTTTAGTTTGACTTTATTTTTGTTTTGTTTTTTAATGCACTTTTCATATATTAATAATGTGGTACCAGTAAAATTTTAAATTATTTCAAATGAGATCACACCGTATCTCTACTTTTTCAGGACCTGTACTACTTCATAATTTACAGTTTCTGAACCAGTGTTTAGTGAAGAAGAGCAGATTCAAAACTGCTATAAAAGAAAAAAGAAATATTCGAATTTTCACAAGAAATGTTAACTGATTGTACAGATATTGAAAGGCATCTCCGCATCAACATGGATCTGCATGATGGTATTTAGCTCAAATGTGTAATTGGGGGTTTAATTTTGGAAATCCACCTCTATCCAAAATATATGGGTCAGTAATCTGTACTCCTGAACATACAATGTCTCTAATACGAACCATATTCAGCACTCAGTAGTCTCCACCAGTGCTGGATAAATGTTGTTTATACTACTTGTGATTCATAGTTCAATTATTTTTACAACTATGAATCTTTTGATCTGGCACAGTACTTACAACCACTGGAAAATCAAAATATTCTAAAATATAATGGTGACTTAACTTCAATGTAACACCCTGGTTTGAAATGTCTGGAGTAGGTAGTCGCTCTTTCAAGACCAGGGTTCTCAAACTCATATTAGCATGAGGGCCGCAGTGGAAAGTAACAGCCAGTCAGCGGGCCGCACCACGAAAAGAAAATGTTTTTTCATTAAATTTTACGAACACTACTGTCACTGCAGTTAAATGCTAAAATAAAGTTTTTATAATTATTAATTACATTTAGTGTAGTTTATTACATGCACAGGCAGTTTAGTTTATTAAAATAAGTTGACGTTGTCTCTGTCACTAATAACGGGGGTAATTTTCACTGCGGGAGTTAATCACCAAGCACAACATACATATACACCGCGGACGTGGCCGAGGGCCGCACAAAAATGTTTCGCGGGCCGCATTCGGCCCGCGGGCCGCGTGTTTGAGACCCCTGTTCAAGACAGAGTCACAACTATACACAGCTCTCACAAGATTTTTTTTCCCCAGTCTTGATTGTCTACTCTTGTTATGCGGAAAAATGATAAACCTTTGTGTCGACTTTTCCATGCAGGGCATCCTGGAATTACTAGAAGACACGAAAGATCAGGAATTGTAGTACAGACTGACCAACAAACAGTCGTGAATTGCAGGGCTTGGCTAGAACGAGTTTTATTTGTTCGCTTCTGCTGCAAAAAAAGATCAACGATCGAGTACACATCACATACACAGAGGAGGTCTATGTGATATATGCATACTTTATTAATGTAAATGACGAAGGTAAAATATGTTCCACTTTAAAACATTTTATAAGTGAAATACTTTTATAACAGATAAAGACATGCATATTTTTATCAACTATCAACTACTGGAGAATGTTCCTAACTTGTCTGCACTGTTGCCTACTACATTGTTAAAAATGATGAAACAAGAGTTCAAACCTAAAAAATAAAAGTAAATAAAAAAATCTAAAAGAAGATGCATTAAAACTGGAGGGGAAGAGGTAGGGTAGGTCAACCATGAATCTGGTCACCAATGACACAAGCAGCCAGTGAAGTTAATCATCACTATACACCAGCATCATTAAATCATATAATCCTCTAATGCTGTTCAACCAATAATAATAAAAAAAAGGTTTCAATCTTATTTCATAAAAGCTCAACTACCAAACCACTAGTATCATATTTTGTTTATCTTTAAAGCATTAAAAAAAAGAGACAACATCAAAGTTTCTTTATGTTTGTGGTCGAATCAACTCTTGGCAGTGGTTGCATAAATTTGTACAGTGGTTAAGTTGTTCAATGATCCAAAACTGGAACCCTCAGTAAAGGACATAAAAAAAAAAGTGGCCCTACACAAACAATTTAGGAAAACCATGAAAGATGGGGAACGATAGTAATCTTGCTATTTAAATGTTTAGACAATATCTTAAGAGGTTCTGATAGTCTGTTGTGCACTGTAGATACCACAGAGATCTTAAGATATTTTACTTTCATGCTGTGTCAGAAAGGCCATGTCATCATTCTTAGTTTCTGGTGGGTTGGACAGTCCTGCAGAAAGTGGGCCATTGGCATTGTACCACTGTGGCATTCTGAAGACTCTAATGCAGAACTTACTGAACGTGTGATATCCAAGTCTGGAGTAACCCATTCTCAGTCTCATGAAGGTCACCTATCTCTATCCTGTAAAGGTTGTTTTGACTGCTATAGCTGGAGCCATTTATTAGGCAAAGCTAACCAGGGGATGGGTTTCTTGGACCAGCCTCCCTCCTTTGCCAAGAAGATATTAGATTATGCTTAACTCACATGCCAACAGGAAAAAAAAACACATCTGAAAAAAACAAAACAAAAAAAACCAACTGATGAGCAAAAAACTGGACATGAAAGACAGCAATGATGTCAATTCAATATTACATTTCAGTTTACAAGCACCAACAATGAAAAAAATAAGAAAAAACAAACAGCAAATTCAAACTCTACAATGATACACTATCTACAAAGCTACAAATCACTATACCATTGTACATACAAAAAAATAGAGCTTTGTTCCTTAAAGTATTTATCTGCATGTATATGGACTGTTTTTGAAGTTTTCTTCTCGCTGAAATTTTCCAAAGTTTTACATTCTAAAGTACTTAAAGCTTGTCAAGTGACCATCAACCATATTTATATGACAAATAATACAAAATAGGTCTACATAGCATAAAACAAAGGATTGACTAATAGTCCTTGAACCGAGGTGCAATATGTAAATTATTGCCCTTTCCCATCATCAGAATAGTTCCTGCTATGGATGTGAACTCATATTTAACAAAAAAGACACTGGGGGAAGGAATCACCTAATATTTAGTTATTTGTACTGCTGTAAGAATAATATTAATACACAGTCTAACTTTAATGCTTTATGTTATAGTAAGATTAAAAATAAATGTAGCTTCTAAAAAGCTATGATAAAAACATATTCTGAATGTTATAGTGGCATAATTAGTAACACATACCGTATTGTCATCTGGAAAATATTAAAAAGTGTACTTAAACTGGCTGCCTTCAAGAAATATCAATAGTCTGATAAATGCTATAACTCTCTGCCAGTATATATGAATAATACATTCATTAGCATCAATCTGCACAATACACAAAGGATTGTCATTTTCGTATATATCATTAGATGCATACATTATTTCAGGTAATGCCATCAGATCCTTTTTCTCAGACCCACAAACTTTTGAATAAAATGGATCTTTATCTTGTGTGTTACTGACAACTGTAACAAAACTAGTTACATCAACCAAAGACGGGCAAAATGAAAGGATAGGGGTATTTATTCTCAACTGTACTACTTACATGTATTTTGAATTATTTAAATTTGTTTCCAAAAATTCAGCATTAAACCAGCTGATTTTGTGGCACTTTTTCTCAGCTATTTGGTTTTGAGGTGTCAATTGATTTAACAAAATCAAAGCAGCCAGTAAACTACTGAGGCCAGGATTGCTATTCATTTTACATTAGCACAAATCCTACAAGTTAGTCCCATGCAGCAACAATGTAATTGATAGGTTTAATCTGAGGATCAAAGGCACTCCAACAATGCACTGGTGACTTTAAAAGGGAAAGAGAAAGTGCCTTAAGGTTGGACACTGGGAATATGCAGATCACTGGGTGTGGGCTATAGTCCTCATGTATTTTATTTCCAACAGCCTCTAAATATCTTTCAAATATGACAATATCATAGTTTAGATTGCCAACAAAAACAACCACTGGGGATGGAATTATAACATCATCAGGTACGAGCTGTTCTATTTCAGATTGAAATACAGCATACAACTCATCAGTCTCTGCATCAGGCAGATATAGAATATCATCCGATGGATGATGGAGCACATTATACAGGGGCTTCAGACAATTAGTAAACCACCCCTTCAAGATAGACAACTCTTCTTTAAGCACATTTTTATGCAGTCTCTGGGACTTGAATGCAAGTGGCATGTCTTTTTGCAATGGAAAGAGACAAGGTTTCTTCAAGTAGTCCCGTATAAGATATAATGGATCAGTAACGTTGTCTAACTCCAGAACAATACAACTGACACCGTGTACTGTGACCTCTTTCACTGCTGCGGTTGTAGGTGTTTGAATTTCTGAATTTCTTGAAACCTGGACATGTAAAGGCAATTTTTAAAATAAGGCATCATGTAAAGTCACTTTTACTTTACATTTCATTGAGCAATCCACCCATGCAAATTCTTCAATGAAATGCATGGACTTAAAAATAATCTCTTTTGAACTGTGTGCAGAGAAGTTTCTAGAGGAAAGTAACTGAAAAGATGACTGATTTGGCATAGTTAATTATTCATATTCGGGTTGATACACACCAAACAAAATTTCATACTTTTTCCAAACCTTACTTCACATTTTCCATACCTACTTTAACCCACTAGCAACACAAAAAAGACCAACTATTATGCATGAGTGATGAAAATTTGTGTGAAAATTCCTAAAGAAATGTCTACAGACTGGAGGACTTATTCTGTGAATCAATGGTCTAGCCTTTGTTAATGGACAATATTAGAACTCAAGGAATCATGTTGTACACAACACTGTCATAAGAACAAGCATTGATCTTACTGTCTGAAAAATAAGAGAATGGGTTGCTTGGGAATCTTTGGCCTATGTGTGATATGTAATGCATACAAATTTATTGCCATTATTTCTGTTACAGTTCTTACTTCTCCTCTGAGTCTAGTCTTTTGTAGCTAGATTTATTTAATACTTAATAAGGGTAGATCTTTAGATTTCTAATGTAGATAAGTTCTAACTCTGCACCTCCTGGTGTCCCGGTGATGAATCACTGAGTAAGACATATAGATGACCCTCTCTAGGAAAATATTTCAGGCATGTGGGTTAGCATGATCGGATTTTTTAAAAAGTTCCCATGTGTCCCAGACAGTCCAAGTGATGCTAACCCTGATGTCAGTGTGGTAGGGGCAAGTATTTTGAATGTGATGAATACAGATTCATAATCACAATACAAGATGAGTATCTGTCACGCTGTGTCTTCACCAGACTCTCTGCCGAGACAAAGGAGCAAACTACTAAGGCGTGAAAGCCATAAATGGAGAGATACAAGACTGCCACTACCTCAATCAGTAGAACTTCAAAACCTTCATATCGTTATCTTTATGAAAACTTCTGGCAATGAAAACCCTGGCAATAAAATTCAAGATATTCACGTGAAAACCATTCTCTTTAGGTTCCCTCTTACCTTTCTCCTTCCCTGAAGTTCATCACACTTGCTTTGCATTGTCTCTGCATCCAGCAATAGCATCCGCAGTTCTTTCAATCTACCAAAGCTAATTGCAGACAAATGAAGGAACTGTTCAACAGTATTATTAAATATTTCTTTGTGTTATATAATGGCTTAAAAAACAAATTTCTATTATTTCTATAACTATTACTACATTGTTGTTCATCAGTTTTCTCAGAACTACATTGACCCAAAATAATTAAATTCTTTGAATCTGGGAAGAGAGCAAATGAATGTTTTCCATCCAGCTAGCATCAAAGCAAAGCAGCTGGCCTTGTCAATCTATACAGAAGGAACATGCGCAAGGCAAATCCTGGACATCTAATCCTCATATTTCTCGACAGAAAAGACTACCCAGGTTTTGCAATGTCTGTTTTAAGATAGAACTTTACTTATCCGAGAATTGCCTTCTCGATATAAAAACACAAAATACCACAACATTTGCCTATCCACCAAACGAATACATTCATGGTTCAGACAGCTGCAATTATTTGCACACAGTTCTGCATACTGGTACACAGAATCCACGGCCCAATGGGAGGCAGAAAAATTCTCCTGACAGGACATGCCTGTATCACAAAGGATTTCAGACACTTTCAGAAGTATCTGCCTGTTTTCAGAGTATGAAGAACACCATTGGCTTTTCCAATTACTTTAAAGCAGGTGGACACAACACAACTTAAGCTGCTCTCGTTCTTCACCGATAAAAGCAGATAAACGAGAAGGACAGCATGCTCTCAATGTGCGAGCTATAAGAAATGAAGAAGAAGGAGAAAGAAGAGGTGTTGTTGAGCCTTCTTCATGACCGCTGGAGTGTTGGTATCCCAGTGAAGTCTCCTACTAAAGACGGTACTTAAAAGCAGGGAGAATTTTCACCTCCTTGTTGTGGATGACACTTACAGGACTTGGTGGAGTATTCAAGCAGAAATCAAAGACAATCTTTTTGGTTTTACTCACATTAAGCTGTAAGAAATTGTCCTCACACCAGGTAATAAATTCATCCAAAGCTACACCATGGGTATCTAGAGGTCCCCTGAGAAGAGATAAACAGTGCAGCCATCAGGGAATCTAACGAGATATTGACCCTCATGGTTACTGCGACAACTGTTGGTATACAGAGTAAACAGAAGCGGGGATAAAAAACAGCCATGGGTTGAGCCAGTGAACTTTGTGACAGAGTCAGAAATAGTGCCATTGACAAGTATACTTGTTGCTGCCTGTCAACCAAACAGTGAATGATCTGTGACACTACCTGATGATCAAGGGAAAATTCATCAAGGTGTCTTCTATCTAGGACATGTGGTTGTATGGTGCTGAAAGCTGATGTCAGCAAACAATAGTGGTGCATGGATATGTGGATTCTCTTTACTCGCTGAAACATCTCCACAACTTATTGACAAATGTCAACCCTCTGGACAGGATGAAGAGAACTGAACACATCTTTGATTTTCCCAGATTAAAACAACAAATCAAAAAAATGTTGCCAATACAAATACCAATAATTTAAAGCTGATAAATTATGTACTATATTAATGGGTACAACACTGTACAATTCATGTACTTGATAACCATGAAATAAAGACTGAGACTACAGTTTTTAAAATACAGTGGAACCTCAATTATCCAATTTAACCATCATTCAGATAATTGAAAATAATTCTAAAAAATTTGCCAATGCTGGAAAAGGTGCTATACAGTGAAATTCTTACCTTTCTTGTGTTGTTTATGAAATTTTCTTGAAAAAAATCAGACAGATGCTATTTAATTCTTGCTGAATTTCAAATTTGTTGAAGTGTTAGGATGTCACTATAATTTCCTGCTCAAGAAGCTAAAGCTGTGACACACGTAGTGTATATATTCCTATAGTCAGAATTCTTGGTGGTCTTGTAATGTCTCCCCTGTGGGACCCCGGGGTATGCTTGCCTAGCAAGCATTGCAAGAATAGGGTCCCTGCCATCCAGCCAGGCATGTCGTAAGAGGCGACTAAGGTGGACACCTCACCTAGAGGTAAAATAGGTTGTGGTAGGGCTAACAACCCCACCATGTAAAAAAAATCCTGTTACAGAAACTAAAACCAGAGAACTCGTCACAGATGGCGAAGGTAATGAAGCACACCAGGAGACTGGACTAATGACGGACGACAGCCAAACCCGAAAGGGAGCTGGCGCCCCGACAGCGGATTTACTGAAGCCGAGGCAGAAGTTGAGGGTGGGGTGCTGGAACGTCCAGACCTTGTACCAGACTGGCAGGATGCTCCAATTAGTCAAGGAGTTTGACAACTACAACTTGGACATCCTGGGAGTCAGTGAGGTCAGATGGACCGGCACGGGAAAGAGGAGACTAGCGTCAGGACATACCATCTTGTTCTCAGGAAGATCAGACGCTCAGCACTCTGAAGGAGTAGCTCTACTCCTCAACAAGAAAACGGAAAAGGCACTGCTGGAATGGAAGCCTTATGGACCCAGGCTTTTGAGAGCAAGATTCCATTCCAAGTACACCAAGCTGACAGTGCTAGCCTGCTATGCACCAACAAATGACTCTGAGGCAGAAGACAAGGATGCTTTTTACGATCAGCTCCAGGCAGCCTCAGAAAGCGTTCCAGCCCACGACATGTTGCTCATCATCGGCGATCTCAATGCCAAGGTGGGAAGTGACAACACCTGCAGGGAGCATGTCATGGGCAAACATGGAATCGGAAGCATCAATGACAACGGAGAGAGACTGGCAGACTTTTGTGAAGAAAACAACCTACTGATTGGAGGCACACTCTTCCCACACAAAGACATCCACAAGGCAACATGGACATCACCAGATGGGATCACAAAGAACCAGATAGACCATGTCATCATCAACCGAAAATGGAGGAGCTCACTTCAAGATGTTAGAGCCTACAGAGGAGCAGACATTGCCAGTGACCACACTCTTGTGATAGCCACAGTTTCTCTGAAGCTGCGTCGATCACGAGGAAAACAGGCACGTCAGCAGAGAGTGGACTCCGGCAAACTAAAAAATCCAGCCACCGAAAGGGCCTTTGCTATGGAAGTAAAGAACAGGTTCCAGGCACTAGGAGACCAACAAGAGATGACCTTAGACGACTTCAATCGAGTCTTACAGGAATCAGGAGAGAAATACTGGGCTTCCAACGGAAAAAGAAAGAACAGTGGATCAGAGAAGAGACATGGAAGAAGATAGAAGAGAGAAAGTCAGCCAAACAAAGAATCAACAGCACCAGATCTGAACGCCTGAAGGAACAACACAGACAAAGATATGCAAAACTGAACAAAGAGGTAAAGAGGATGACAAGAACCGACAAAAGATATCACATAGAGAAACTGGCAGATGAAGCAGAAAATGCAGCAAGTAAAAATGACCTGAAGACACTGTACAAGATAAACAAACAGCTAAACAACGGGTTTAAGAACAGTGATGTGCCAGTGAAAGACGTGAACGGTAATGTCGTCGAGGGAGAGGCAGGAAAACTACAGCGCTGGAGGGAGCATTTTGAGTCAGTTCTGAACAGACCAGATCCCCCTCAGCTTGCAGACATCCAGCCAGCAGCTATAGACCTTGACATCTGCACAGACCCACCAAGCCTGGAAGAAGTGACAGCAGCAGTCAAGACAATGAAGAGCGGCAAAGCACCAGGGGCAGATGGAATAACAGCAGAGATGTTGAAAGCAGACGTGAATGTGACAGCTCCCAAGCTGACTGAAATCTTCAGGCAAATTTGGGAATCAGGGCAGGTCCCTGTTGCGTGGAAGACAGGGCTCATCTTCAAGTTACCCAAGAAAGGAGATCTTGGAGACTGCAATAATTGGAGGGGCATAACACTTCTTTCCCTCACCAGCAAGGTCTTCAGCAAGATTGTTTTGTCAAGACTGACGGCAACTCTTGAGAAAGACCTCCGACCACAGCAAGCAGGATTTCGCCCTGGGCGATCCTGCTCCGAACACATCTTCATTCTGCGACAGATTCTGGAGCAGAGCAACGAATGGAACACACCGCTGTACATCAATTTCATCGACCTGGAGAAGGCTTTTTGACAGCATCCACCGCGAGTCCTTATGGAAGATCCTGAGGCATTACGGAGTCCCTGCAAAACTCGTTCAGGTCATTGCAATGCTGTACAGCGATTTCAAATCCCAGGTTGTCTGTGACACGGAGCTCACAGACCCCTTCAACGTCAGTACCGGGGTGAAGCAGGGCTGCATTCTGTCGCCGTTCCTCTTCATCCTGGCCATGGACTGGATCATGAAGACTTCCACCGACAGCGAGAGGAGAGGGCTCAGATGGACCATGACTATGACAGCAACAACAGCACTGGAAGACTTGGACTTTGCTGATGACATTGCCCTGCTGTCACACCGCCACCAAGACATGCAGGAAAAAACAAAGGCCTTCTCAGAAACAGCTGGAAACCTTGGCTTGAAGGTCAGCACAAAAAAGACTAACAGTATGAGAGTGAACGCCAGAGTCCAAGACAGCATCAAACTAAATGGAGAAGAGATTGAGGAAGTTGACAGTTTCACCTATCTTGGGTCAAAAATGTCAAACACCGGGGATGCGGAGGTGGAGATTCGAGCCCGACTGGCGAAAGCCAGTCAGGCCTTTGCCTCACTCAGGAGCACATGGAAGGCAAAAAACATCAGCCAGAAGATCAAGCTGAGAATCTTCAAGTCAAATGTGATCAGCACCCTCCTTTACGGATCAGAATCCTGGAAGATGACCAAAACCATCAGTAACAAGCTTGACGTCTTCCAAAACAGATGCCTCAGGCGCATACTTAACATCTTTTGGCCAAACACCATCACCAACGAAGAACTCCACCGAAGAAGTGAAACCGAGTCCATCACCACGCAGGTTCAACGAAGGCGTTGGCGATGGATTGGACATGTGCTCCGCCAGCAGACAGCAGACCTTTCCAGAGTCGCCCTACGATGGACTCCAGACGGCCGAAGAAAACGAGGCCGCCCAAAGGAAACTTGGAGAAGAACAGTGGAAAGGGAGATGAAAGGAAAGGGCTGGACATGGGGTCACCTAGAGCGGGTTTCAGCCGATCGACATCGGTGGCGGACTCTGGTTGAGGCCTTATGTGCAACCTGATGCACAAAGAGGAATAGATAGATAGATAGATTGTAATGTCTAGCAGGTTTTTAAAGGTGATCCCGGATAACCAAATGCACAGTTAATTGAAGACCAAGTAATCAAGGTTCCACTGTAAAAATAAAAACTTAACTATAGTGTGCCTGTACCTCTAAGTTACTCCAAAGCCACTTTTAGCTTTATATAAAAAAATCTTTAAAGCACTGTCTGCAAACTCACCTAATTGCTTCTGATATGCAAGCAACGAACTTTAATGCCAACTTTTCTTCAACAGCCACTGGTCTCACTTTAGACCAGATATACACTTGTGTGATGTCGATTTTGAACTGGTCTGCTAGAGCCTGGCACGTTTCATCTGCTTTTGGCTCAAAGTCCCTTGTATCAGCAACCAAAATCATAAGACACTCTGTGAACAGGAACAACAGCAGCTCTATTTTAATACCATTTTTTTCCACTTTTATTTAGCCAATAATAAAGAAATGCTTTCAAAGACTATCTTGTAAATGTAACAGTCACTGGCCCAGATCTGGAGAATTGGAAAATACAAACTGGGTCATTTGAGAAAAGGTTTTGCACATTGATGCCCTCATTAATTCAATCCTGACATACTTAAACCAGCTGCCAATTTTCTTCTTTTTTCTATTCTTTTCCACCCCCTACTGGCCACAACTACACCATGCCATCCGGTTTTGGGCGTTCCTTTCCAGTTGGGACCATGTCTTGTCAGCTGCCTTCACCTCGCTGTGGACAAATCTCCATATCTGCCTTGGTCTCCTAACCCTGCGCCTCCTCTGTGGGTTCCAGTTTAACAGATTTCCTGTCCAGCTGACCTCCTTTTATCACTACATCTATTGCTTAATCCAAACTTAATCAATCAGCCAGAATTGCATGAAAATAAAATAATAATGTCAAATTGTTATTTAAAATTCAACATACTATCATGTGTGGGACAGCTGACACTCTGAACACAGCCTCTCTTTACATCCTCAGGTTTCTGAAAGCCATCATGACTTGAGCCTTCCCCTTGGGGTTCTGATGTAGTCTGCATTGTGTGGGCACTGCTACCTGCAGATTGATCTAAATTTTGATAATCATCTTCAACGTCTTTGAGAAACTGACGAGACACCCTTGTTTGCTTCCAATGGGTTTCTTCAGAGTCATGTGAGACCAGATTTATATTATCCAAAAAACGTGTTTTCATTGTATTCTTATTCTTTGAAAGTGATCCGTTTGTGAGTAAATCACTATTACTATCACTAGAAGATTCTGTCTCAATGTTTATGTCACTGTTCTCACTTTCATATTCATCCTCTACTGCAAAAAATATACTTTTTTCTAACTCCTTCCTGCTGCTTTTTATTCTGGATCTGTTTTTGCTGCTTTTCTTCTTTTTTCTCTGGCTGCTTACTTGTGTTTGAGATTTCCTTTTCTTACCTTTAAGATTACCTGATGTTTCTGACAAAGCAATTTCTCCTGCATCATCTTTTGTGGCTTCCATGCTTCTTGATGGCGATGGAAGCATATTAATGACTGTGTGCTGTATATCTGAGTTACTTTCACAATTTGTTTCGGTACTTTCAAGTTTTATGTGTATAAGATTTTGTTCAGACCATGCAATTGAAGGACCTAAGCATATTGTCTTTATTTCATCCATGTTCTGTTTTATGTCTCTGCAACTATCTGATGTCCTTTTTAACTGAATTTTAACCCTGCTATGATCACTGGTCACTTTAGAGGAATAACAAGGGCTTCCATCATCTTCATTGACACCATCACCACCACTTTCGCTGGCACCATCCAGCTTTTCATTTTCCTTGTGTTTCTCAGTTAACATCTGAACATCTGAAAGAAATCAGGCAAAAATTAGTAACAAAACACTTCAAAAAATGAATTTTTTAAATTTTATTATGGAATAAGGTCAAATTCATTAATGTTTGGATAAAATGATATTGTAATCTGTATTTAAGATTCTCTTTTTTTTCAGCTTACGAATACTTCACAAACTAAACATCTTATGCTAAATACATATTCAAGATCTGTTTACAGACACAAATTTGCATGACAGAGTAATTTTCAGCCTTTATTTTAAGGCTTGCACAAAATGATATTCATGTACCTTTACACAAGCATGCATAAAAATACCTAGTGTAGGCAGGTTTTTTTGGGCCACATCAGCAAGAATGGAAAGCAGAGGAAAGGAATTTGCACAAAGATACTATGTCAGGCCTGCTCAACCAGTGGATAATGAAAAAATTATAGGGCTCAGCAAGCAAATGCAAAATCCAACATGTCCAAAATAGTAGTCAGATGTGAGGCTAAAGCTATAAGTGCAGCTTGCCTTTTTACACCCTTAACAAGATAGCCATTCTGTCATGTTGTTCATTGATACTGGACTGTGATGTACATGCTAGAAATGCCTTTTACAAATAGAGTTTACCCCAAAAGATTCAAGTCTACACTGCTCTACATGCACAATGATTAAATAAGACATCCTATAAGCAAGAATTTTCAAGTAGGCAATGACATTAACTGCATTGCTCACACCAATGTGAGAGCATAGAATGCAACAAAATTCTATTCGCATTGATGGATGAAATGATCGGTGAAACAATTTTCCCTAGCAATAATTCAACTGCAAACAAATGTTCCTTTTTGATGACTGTAAGAAAAGCTTCTTTATGTGAAGATGAGCAAAAGACACGAAAAAATATTCAAATAGTCAAATCTCACTACTATGCAACCTCGCTACTATGCCACTTTTGCTTGGTCCCGGTGGGTGGCATAGTAGCGAGATTTGACTGTATTGGCTTCAAACATTAATTTTCTCACTAATATAAAATAAGAACAATCTTAAACAAAAGTTAAAGTACTAAGTTAAAAAAAAATGTCAAGATTTGGTGATCATTGCAGAATTTTTAGTTTGTTCCATGAGAACAATTATTTTAAACTTCTATATATATTAGTACTAAAATAAACCTTTTTCGTGGTTCAAACAAAAATATTTGTTTGCATTTATCAGAGAAGATCATCCACTGTATAAAACAGAGCAGTAGCTACTGGAATATGGCTTTGATGCTTGATAAACTTTACTAAAATATACAAGAATTCAAAAAGAATTTCTTATTTTGCCAATACATATGACTCATCTCCGAAAAGAGGCTTTAAACTGTCTGCTCACCAATAGTGACTATCTTTAAAACACCTTTTGTTCTTGTTTTTTGTCACTTCCACTCTCTCAGTGATAGCTGTGGTGTCTTCATAAACACAGGGAAAGGGAAAAGTCTTGTGGCATGACTTCACTTCACAACCGCAGCATGCACCTGTGACCCTTCTTCTATTTCCTTTCTCTACTTTGCATATGATTTCTGTGAAAGATAAAGGCAAACATATTCCTCTATTCAGCATATGCATAAATACCCATACAAATTATAATGAAGTATATGAAAAAGTTTACCGAAGGGAAACTTTACTGCAAGAAGAGACAAAGTGATTACAAACAGTTTACCGATCTTACCGATCTTACCCAGATCCTGTTCCCTTACCTATGCAAATATCTACTGCATGAACATATCAGTTTTGAGTCCCTAAGAATCTCCTTTTCCACATCATCAATTACGAAGCCTCCGAAGGGCTTAAAGCCATACTGCACCAGGTTAAATGCACATTGGTGCAAAAAAAAACATAAGAACACATTATATCTGTGTATGCTGGTGGGGTTGGGGTGGGGGGAGAGAGTCTGTTAATATAGAATGTGACAAGCATGTAGCGTAAGTCAGCAACAACTCAATTCAGCTGGTAGAGTTCCTATTTCTAATCCCTAAGAAATGACTAAACTTTCATAGTTTAATATCTTTATTAGCACTCTGCTGTTTTCCAACTCCATCAGTAAAGTTGCTAGAAGTTTCACAGCTTTATCCAGACTGGTGGTGATAAATGTCAGTTTGTGAGGACCAAGGTTTTCCATCACATAGTAACATGCCTAAATGATGTAAAAGTAATTCAAATCAAGTAAAGAAAATTTACCAAGCGTTCTGAAAATGTAAATTGCTGGCATTGGTGTTGGTTGGTTCTGACAGCATAAATGAGTGTATCAGAAGTCTCGTTGTGCCAAACATTTTATTATATGTTGGAGATGAAAGTTGGCATTTAGTCATTACTGTTTATCAAATGTTAGAAACACAAATTTACATGAATAAAACTATGGCCGTTTCTCAACAGAAAGAACCAAGATAAAATTTTAAGCCGAGCTCAGTGCCTTTTTAAAATAAATACATTTACTGTTGATAGTTTTGGTTTGTATAGTGTTTAATTACAAGGAATAAGGAGTTTGCTGTAACCATGACAACATGAAACGCCATCTTGGTAGATAAGTTGGAGTTAAGCAAATAGTAATGTAATTGCCATCCTGATACTCATTACCATTTCATATGAATATAAGCATTTATCTGTGCCAAGAGAACAACTATAAATACACTTGATCAGCATGGTCATCGTATATTTTGAAGAGCTGGCGTATAATGTCGTCACAACATTTTCAAAACACTTGCTGCAATCCATTTCAAATTCAGTTATAAAAAAATGGCTGATTTACAACATTAATCATCACTTGCTGTCACTTCTATGACCATTGATCACGACCTACGGCAAAGCATGCAGTCCCCACGATGTAGAGTATTTATCCTACTTTCTCTTTCTCCAAAGTCAACCCGATGGGCGTGACGGTAACCACTTTAATAAGGCAATCTTTTTAAGCTCCGTTACAAAATCGAACCAGTCCAAACATGATTACTACAATTAAATACGACCCCACTTACGTCCATCGCGGATTTATAGCATTTTATGAACCTCCGTACAGTTAGGGATGACATTAGATTCCTGTAACTGGATAGGGAGGAGACATTTCACGAACCGTTGACATTGTAAAAGAATGAGTGAATAGCGATAAAACCTTTCTTTAAACTAGTTTTTTAGTGATATATTATCTAAGTCAAGTGCTATTTTAAACACAAATAGTAAAATAAAATAAGCATCAAGATCGGCATACTTGAACAAAAAAACGTAGTTGCAATGCTCCCTTTGTTTAACGTGTCGGTCCAGTATTAAATTTAAATCGCGCGGCAATAGTATATATATATCCAGCTCAACTGTATCGAGCCATGCAGTACATTTCGGGGGGGGGGGGGGAATCACGGGTAGTATTTACTAGTGTTGTCTCCACCTATCCTATGAGGAGCAGTTAGAGTGCAGTCACGGAAGGGGGGCGCAAAAATTACCTGCTTTTTTTTAAAGATGAATTATGTTAGGGAAAAATACAATTTTTATAGAATGACATAAGCAGGACACACGGCGATGGTGGATGGGAAAGGGGCTGGTCGGGGCGCCGGGAAGGATCCTAGGATGGATGGGACATGCCAGCCTCATCGCTCTTTCTCTCTTCAAACCTAAGTCGAAGAAGTTTCACACTTATAGCAAACACTGCAGCTCATGAGTTCAGGGACAACAGTACTCATGACCTTGGGGCTGTGTACAGCGGTTATGCACGTACTATACCGGGGATTAAGATGACAACTACCAAAAGCGCGGGGACCTAGGCAGATACCTCCTCTACATGGCCCTGATTATATCACCCATCATTCGCTCTCACAATTGTGTATAGTTGTATGTTTGATCATGACAAAGTGGGTAGAGAAAACGTTTGTAGTGTTCTTAATGCAAAGAAGAAAAAACAACACAAACTCCAAACATCTCTGAGGTGGCATAAACCCAGCTATCTCTATCCCGATGCACGAGCATTCTTCTAGATGATAAATAATCTATGACATGTGGCCTTACCGTGTCCAGAGAGACGGGACCATGATACTACTGGCTACATCTCCCTCACCATCTACACTCCTCCACCAGCCTGTCTCACTACTCCATCAGGCCTAGCTGGGAATAATGCATTGTAAAATAAACCAGTTTCTGAAAAAATAAGCCTATACAAAAAGTAATTTAGTGTTGTGCTGTAATGAGCACAAGGCTTTCTTTGTAAGGTGAATATAATTATAGATGCAGCCATTCTCACCTTTAAGAAAAAAACATGTATAAGACCATCTTCGCAACATCATAGCACAAAGTCATCAAAATTTCTGTTACATTTCATAGGAACACTTTTTAATATAAAAACTAAATAAAACAATTATTATAGTAAAGTCAAAAAGAAAGTATAATTCAGTAACAAACAGATGAGAAATAAAGTTATAGCTGGTTTGTTTTCACTTCAGCAAATCACTAATTTTATTTAGATATTAAAGCTATCTTTGAAAGAAAACAAATCTATTTTGACAGCTAAATGTCAGTATATATCTGGAAACAAAATTCCCTTGGTTTCACATTGAATAAAATCACAACATACAATAAGAATACTCTCTTTTTTTAAATTAAAAAATGCCTTGATATGCTGCCCATTCAACATATTCAAGTACATTAGTTACATTTAAGCTTTCAATAGTCATGCAACAATGGAGCCAAAGTGCAAAGCAAAGCCAAAGCAACTATATGTCAAAACACACACTGCAGCAGTGGTTCAAGAGTAGATGAAACCATGTCCAGTCTACCAGCATACACCTATTTCACTAATGCTAAATTAAAAAGCCAATGGGTCTCACTTCGTTTCACAAAAATCTAGCATCTCTAAGAATCTAAGTATGCCCTTTTCATGTTGGAAAATTACAGGACACAAGATCATAAAGATGTGTCACTCAATGCAGATGACTTATACATTCATCAAACACTCGCCAATTATAGAAAGAATATGCAGATTTATTTGGAGTTCTGTGCACCAAGGAATGGGAAATGCTCAAATATCCTGGTGAAATGAAAAAAAATCCTCAAAATCAGAATGATATCATTCTTGAGTCCTAATTCCTATATGATAATCTCCAACCTCATGTTCTTCCCCAGTCTCAAAGGGTATATATCAATAATAAATTGCCACAATGGCCTTCCTTCCTCAGCATTAAAACAACACTTCTTGATCTACCATCACTAATAAATCCAAATCCTCCCATCATTGAATTACTTCTATTTTCCATCAGCAAAACTGAATGATTAAAACAGTGATAAAATTCAGTCCTGTTTAGTGCTGCAAAACATTGAGTAACAAACATGATATTTTTCCATGTCTTTTTATTCTGCCTGCACATTATGATTTTTTCACATTGTGTGGGATTTAACAGAAAGAATTCTTCATTTCCTATGTAGTATATAAGCCATCCGAAAGCTGGAATTTGTGAATGAGTGACCACTGTTATTTGTGCTTATATGACCTCTGTTATCTTTGCATGGCTTGTGCATTAATAATAATACATGTACTTGAATTTGTAAACTGCATTTCCTTTTGTGAATATGAGCTCAATGCACTGCACATGAAAGACTACAAACAAGCCAATAGTAAAACACACAGGAAACACAAGCACCAGGATGGCACCATGCCAAGCATGAACTAAGCACATGAATGAAGATAAAGAAGTGAGAAATAAGCAGAATAGTATGCTTGATTATACACAATCATTCATAAAGAGATGACTTGAAAGCTTCAAATGTAGAGAGACACTTCAAAGAGAAATAAATGGGCAAATAATTGCCAATAGTGGGGCCTGAAAAGGAGAAGCAGCATCTGCTGAACTTCTCTAGCTAATGCATGGTACAGAGAGGAGGACAGCACAAGCAGACCCAGGAAACCTATTCAGGTGGCTCATAGTTCAGAAATGCATGCTGGGGAAAAGCTATAAAGAAGCACATTGCAGCAATCTTGTAATCAATTCAGTAATATGCTGTAAACTTTTCACTAAAGGAAATATGCATTAAACATTGCAAGCTCACTAACAGAGAGATGGTGTGCTATAAAACATGTCATTAACAAATTTAACTACAAAAAGCCCTTTAGGCATGATATCCCAATTAAGATTTTAAAAAAACCAACATAAAGTCACCCATAAAGTAGGGAGATGAGGTATATAAACCAACTATTATTATTACCATAACACATGAATACTACATCAGGTTTATACCAAAATGCCACAAGACTTCTCAGACTAGTATAAAAATATTCGCATGCAAATCAGAGTTAAACTGAAAATAGTGGAACTCAAGGACAGAGGTATATGGTTGTAGGTGAGTTCTCCCATTTTTTTCATAGGAATTTATCTACTGGCACATGAGTAGGAGGGAAAGGTTGTGGTTTCTGCTCTGTTGTATGGTAGCATCCAATGTGGTAATTTACTATTTTAATGTCGCCAACTCAGGCCAGTAATTTTTTTTAAATTGGAAGGGGAAAGCACTGTGTTTGTCTCCATCTGCTGCCATCACTTTGATAACAATTAAGGTCCTCCAAATTAAAGACTTACAAATAGGGTATATATATACACACATATATCTAACATATATATCTCTGTAGATAGATATAGCATTGTACAAAGCCTTAAGGTTATATGATGATATAAAAATTTTGTAGGACTTCATTCTGGGGAGTTCTTAGTCTGAAATTACCTGGACAAATAGGAATGATGATCAAGAACTAAAGGCCAGCTAAATGCTGATCTAAACAATTCTTGAAAACATACAATGATGGGGATAATCAACTTAGGCAGGTTTTGGTTCACTAGATATTGACATTAATTCCAAACAAGTTTTTGTGCACCTCAAGACATGAGACCTGTTTTCAAAGCTGGAATCTCAAGTGCAATTTGAAACTATGAGGCAGGTATTTCTCCATATGGATACAGCATAAATCATGGATCGTTTTATTTAGCTTGATACGTTGGACTGCAATACATTAAGTTTGGCAGCCTTAGTTTATCTGCATCCTCAAGATGGGAAAACTGTATAACTTTGTTGCTCTATGCTGCACATTCTCAAGAAGAATGGCTTCCTTGAACACTGAACAAAGGTGACCAGACTTTCCTCCTGTCCTTGCCACATGCTCCTTATAAAGGTAACAGTCATCCCCTAACCTTTTCAGGTCGTTTTGGGGTGAGGTGTTAAAGATCTCACTTTTCTCGGCCAGCTTTACACAAGTGCCCATCTCCTCTCCCTCGCTGCTTTATGTCTCCCATCCCTCTATGGAGTCAGGTACCTATTCCCCCCAGATGGGTTGACTGGGGTAAGTTTGCTGTGTTAATCAGGTATTGAACCATCAGGCTCTCAGTTCAGATGCCAGCATTCTAACCACTCAGCTATCCGCTTCCCCTCCTTATACAGGAAATGTGGAAATGTTTGCTTGAGTAGCTGACGGAACAGTTGATGAAACCAAGCAACTAGTTAGATTTGTTGACCACTTTTTACACAGCGCTGAGTGAACTTTAGTGTTGAGTCTGTGCAGAAGCCTCAAGTCCTTCTTGCATTAAGTTCCTTCAATAATGATCTCGAACTATCTAACGTAGTAAATGAACTTGCTATATTACTGTGGCCCAAATGCATAATCTTAAATTCACCGGAATTAAAAGGAAGCTACTAAATCTCTCACCACTCCTAAAGGACATCAAAGTCTGTCTGAAACTCCAGACTTCCTTCTCTGACCTGACTACAGCAAAAACTTTAGTGTCACTATTAACATACTGATTAAGCCTTAGAGTTTATAATAACCAGCTCTTCTTCCACGAAGCAACAATATAATTGACAGGTTTAAAAGCAGGATCGTAGGCACTCCAACAATGAACTGGTACCTTAGAGTGAGGAGCAAGCCTTGAACTAAAATTAGACACTGGGAATATGCATATCACTGGCCGTGGCCTGTAGGTAGGAAGTATTTTCTCCCCTAGAGCTTCCAAATACTGTTCAAAGTTGATGATATCACTGTTTAGTTTGCCAACAAAGATAACCACTGGCAAGGAATCATCATCATTTTTAGATGCTTCACGGCTGTACACTATAGATTTAAATGTAGCATACAATTCATCAGATTTAGCATCAAGTGTGTACAATATCTCATCTTTTGGATAGTCAAGAACTTTATAAACATGCTGAAAACAAGAGGTGAACCATTTCTCCAGGACCGAAAATTCTTCCTGAGGATCACATGGCTCTATCTCCCGATTGGCTATCACAAATGGTGAATTTTGGTTTAACAGAAAATGCAGGCAAAACGTCTTTAGGTGATCCCTTATAAAATGGTCTGGATCAGTTAACTTGTTTATCTTCAGGACAGCATAGTTCACACCATGTGAGCTGCACAAATCCACCAGTCTTCCTTCTTTTTCAGCTAGAATCTTGTTCTCAAGATCCTTGATGCGTTTAATTTCAGCTTTCACGGAAGACAATTTCAAATGAGCATTTCCCTGCATGTTCAAAACCTGGACCTGCAACAATTTTAAAAAGATTTTGTGCAACTTAATCCCTAACCAAAGTGAAATGATAAAACTTCTGACCAGAAATTGCTTTTGCTGTCTGCAAAATTTGTCAGCTTCTCTTAGTGCACTTGCTGTGGATGTGGGTCAGAATGCTAAACCAACTGAATAGCCAAGCATTAAACCCTGGTGTGGAAGTTAAATCTGGGGTGTATGCCAAAAACTTTATGAAGCTGCTTTCTACTTTGTATCATACCAGTTTGTTGTCCTGGAGTTCCTCACACTTGTCTTGTATGAACTTTGCATCAAGGAGCAGCATTCTCAGTTCATTCAAGCTGTCACAACTTTTCAAAAGGAAAAGATCACATTATTTACAAAAATTTTTTAAATCCCTTTCAGCACATGTCAATGAGATAATGATATTTATGTAACATATACATATGAGAATAAAAAGTACCAACACACACAGAAAATCTTTAACCTTTTAGAAAATGTTTTCATGCTGAACCATTTTGAATCAGATATGTTACTGTTAATTAAAAGAAAATCTACCCAGACACTGAACCCAAAAACAGACTAATTACAAAAAAAAAACTGTAACCCATTAGAATGTTTCCCAAAGCTTTTCCAAATGAATCATTTAAGTAAATTTGATTAACAATCAACTAAAAACTGACCTAACTGCTTCAAAAATGCTACAAATGAAACTCAACATCAGTTTTTCTTGAACTGGTACTGGTCTCACTTTAGACCAAATATGCGTTTGTGTGATGTCAATGACCCAGTCATTTGCTAAATCCTGACACACACTAGCTGCTTCTGCTTTGAATTTACTTTCATCGGCTGGCAAAACAAGTAGGCATTCTGAAAAATGAAGGAAGGCAATTTTATTGATTAGCTTCCTTTTATAACATGAAATAATACTTAAGTATACAACTCAAAAAAATTAGCAACAAACAAACGTTCAAAAAGTAACCAGTTCACTTATTTTTTAAGTTCTTTTGAGGGGAGGAACCCAAAGTACATGTATATGTAGTTTATAAATCTGTAGCATAACATGATGCTTGATGATGTTGTGTTTTATAAAATATATATTATCAAACATTTTGTTTCCCACCCTCATAATCCAATTGAAAAGTGCATCCAAATCAAAGATAATTCTAGTGCTGCTATATAAGCCCAATTTTTCAGAATTCTTATTCCATTAACTGCTAAAACCCTTTGAACTAAAAAATGAATGCTTTGATGCTAATTGCAGTATATTTAATGAATCAGCTTTTAAAGTTTAACACACTTTGAACAGGAGAGTGAGCATGTAAATAAATGATCGAATAAAACAAAAAGCGAAGATGAGTGCAGATAATAATTAGCATCCCTATTTTTTAAAAATCTGTAATTTCTTCTGTAATTACTCCCTCCAAAGAAAGTTTGACATTTCCATATTAAAGATTGTAGATGTAATGGACAAATGATTTGTGTATCAGGAAGAGTATTTCTCTAACCCATAACTGTATTTCATACTTCCCTCAACACTGCACTTTACAAAATTTTCTTCCTACATATATGCCTTCTCAATGCATATCAGCATGTCTATTTTGAATAATAGGACAGAGCTCTAAATCTCATTTAAGTTTACACACTTTCAATTGCAGACATTTGGCAGCAAAAGTATACATTAAATGTTTCTTTAAAACTTTTTAGTACCATCTTCAGAAGAGCTGTCCTTCCAGTTCTTTGTTTCCTGTTGGTTTCCATGACAGGAATTTTCCACCAAAACATCGCACAAAGGCGAGTTTTTCTCCTGGCTGGCAGAACAAAGTGAACTTTGTGAATCATCACTGTGAAGCAGAAATTCCAGAGGAGGAAGAGGTACAGATGTCTGCGAGGTGTGTATCTCTTCCTTTTCTTCATTGGAGTGATCAACATCATTTTGATTAACACTTGTGCTCTGCAGACTTGGAAAGGTTGAAGATCCAGCTACTGCCTCAGATCTACTATCAAGCAGTGTTACACATCCTATTCTACAATTGTTATTTTCAATTGTTTCCTTGGTCTCACATAGTTTTTTTAGGGATAAATTACTTGTGCTATCATTAGAATCCTCATCTGTCATAACACTTATGTCACTTTTATCATCATCTCTTGTACTTTCATGACCATTCTCTACTAAAGGTAGTTTTCTTTGCTCTCCTTCCTTAGTTTTCTGAGGAGGTGATTTAACACATCGTTTTTTAAATGATTGCATGTTTAAGGATGAACTGGTTTCAATTTTGGATGAATGTTCGCTGTTTCTTTTCTTCATTTTTGTCCTTTTTTTATCTCCTGTTTGTGTGCTGGATTTCCTTTTCTGTACATGACATTGTGTGCGAGTGCCTAAAGACTGTGACACCAAGTCTTCTTCCACATTATCTTTCATGTCTTGTTGGTATTTCGAATGTACTGAAAGAACGTCAGTGGCTGATGGCTGTAGATCAGAGTTATTTTTGCATAATTTTCTCATACAGTCAAACTCTATGTTTTTAGGGCTATTATTAGATAATGAAGTTAAAAGACCTGGAGATGTTTCCTTCCCATCTATTTTACCTTGTGACCTCTGTGCAGATTCTGAAAGAGCATTTTCATCCTCCAGTGGACACACTTTGCTTTTGCTTGGAGACTTGTGGGTAACTCTGTGTTTCCTATTTAGCTTTCTGGGACGTGTAGCTGATGATTTGCAAAATAATTTTTGATCAGAAGTAGTGGATCCATCAGTGCTGCTATCATCATCATCATCACCATCATCATTACTTGTACTGTCCTGTTCTCCATCACTTTCACTCTGTGTTTCATTCTTATATCCTAAAAATGTTTTAAAAATCACCTTAATCAGTGGCAGGATACTTTGACATAGTTAGGATTCCCAATGCATTAAAGCAATAGAGTGAAAACATTTGAGAAACTGAATGTCCTTTATGGCATTTATACAATAAACACTACATCTGTGCAGAATCAATGCCAACTTTAATTTTTAATATAACCATATCTCCTGTTGTTTTTAGCATCACATTTTCAGCCAACGTCTGGAAATTAGTAGTTCACTTTCATGTCAAAGACATAACTTATTAGGATGGAACTAAAAAGAAGAAATCACAACTGGCTTATGACAGCCGATAAAATATTAATTTTAATATTTTGATTCTTACCACTAGCGAACATATAAAAACTGCAACCAACACTAAATGTTACCTTTCTTTTTTTCCATCTCTAAGTACTTTTTCTTGTGTTCAGGTTTACAAAAAACACTGGAAATATAATCAGTGAACCATAATTTAACATGATTTATAAGATACATAATTGTACACTTTAATTTGTCTTAACTTTTTTCCCATTCAATATTTCCTTACCAAAAACCCCCCACAAAACTTAACATTTCTCTCTAAACAGAATGCTCCTGAAATAGTAGTTTTAAAAATAGAAAAAAAATCACAATTTTGTTTTGAATGGCAATGCAAAATTAAGCTTGTTTAAAAAGAAAAAAAATTACCCCTTACAGATACATGACTGCTTGTTTTGGTTTTTTTTTTCTTAGTCTTCGAGAAGTAAGTCCTTTACTGTGGGCACACAAGAAATGATAAGATTTTCGACAATATCGCCAAGCGCATCCAGCTGTAGCACCGGTTTTGCCGTTTGCCAAACATTTTTTAAGGCGACAGTGCTGAAATCACAGAAGACAGATATTTCATAATGCTTGAAGTTTCTGTATTTAATCAAAAGTGCATGGATGCACAAAGAAGACATACATGCAGCTATCTATGCATATGTTATTCTAGTCTATAATAGCATAACAAAACTTGTGAACATGTAAATATGAATGAGGAAATATGTTTCTCTGAACACTAAGCTATTAGCAGTTTGCTAGGTTATGTCCTTTTGCTTTGATATATTCTTTTCTACAAGCATGTTTTCTTTTTCAGTTTTTACTATTAAAAAACCACTTACCATACTTTTTCCCCTGATTTGTTCTTGCTCTACTTGGCGTACTTTAAATCCACCAAAATGGTGAGATTTATACTGACCCAAACCTGAAGAATATTGCTGTTAATAAAAACAATAAATATATATGAAAGTCCATGCTTTTAATTTTTTAAAATGACATGGGTACAAATGAACATTTTGAAAGCAGATGTCTACCCTGAAATGGGTTTTTCGAGCAAAATGATTATCAGAAATCAACATAGTTACTGACAAATGCCCACAGATGATTCACACTTTAAAAATATATAGTTCCCTTCTTGATGATTTAATGATAAAGCATTTAAGATGCAGGTAAGAATAACATTCTTTATAAAGAAGCATAACAATATATGTGTGTGAGTGAATGAGAGAGACAAAAGCATTTTGTCTATGATTAGGTAATGAATTATTTTTTGAATGGTTTATGCTGCTCAAAAAATGTTTACTTTTCATGCTTATTTTCTGTTCTTAGGTATTGTCAGTGGCTCCAAATTTACAAAATATATATAACTTGGAGCACACTCCTAATTTGTGAGAGATATAGAGATAGGGGTGTGGAAAGGAGAGTGCTCCAGATGGAGGTGTCACCAAGACAATTTTTATCTTCCTTTTCAAGTGGTCCACTTCTCCTCTTCCCCCAACTTCCCACTGATATTTGATCTGTTTCACATTGTCATGAAAAAGACACAACCCCCTACTAAACTGTTGACATTGACAAGCAATGAAAGGATTATTAATAGTGCAGAAAGTCCGAGAGTATAAATTGTTCAATACTTCACTACACTTATGCCGCATGTTAATTATCCATAAAGCATAATAGAAATGAAAAGGTAGATCAAAAGTTGAAAAATATTACAGCTACAAGAGTTCAATGAATAAATTACCCGTGACCATGTGATGCTGGGTAACCTGTATAGGAATTTCAAAAATATGCTGACATTACAGGTACTTCAACAAAAGAAAATTCAGCTATTGATATTTATCATTTACCCTGGGATATTCTCAGTGAATACTTTAACAGAAAAATTCCAAAATAACTGAATCATCAGCCACAGCCAATAAAAGTAAACATTACCATGCATTTGTGATGGGCAGCAAGATGTCCTGTTTTTGTTATGTGTAGCTTTCCACAATCATTCTTAACACTGTTTTCGTGACCACAAAACACACATGTGGCTTTATTTCTGTTGTCCTTTAATGAGCAAAAAAGAATACAGATAGTACATCAGATCAAAGTGCTTAAAAACTTTCAAAACTTTATCTTCATAAGCTTGTCTTCTTGCAGTATGATTGGTTAAAGATACTTTTAAAGTATACATGTCCACAATACACACATATCAAGCTGTTCCAATTAATCATTATGCTTATGCATAAAAACAAAAATTTACAAATAATGTAAATTACTAAATTTAAAGGTGTGCACTTAAATTTTAATCTTTGATTTTCCTTTGTGTTTTTGTGCTTGTGTCTAGAAACTGAAAAGCTTCTTTCAACTACAAGGAAATGCCAATAAATCACTGTTTCGGAGTTTTAACCTCAGCAAACACACCTTTTCTCTCTTTTTTTGGTACACCTGTTTATCAGAACACTTCAGTGCATCTTAAAATCACTGGTGATCACATAAGGTTGTAATTCATTAAAATTGTTGCATGCATCTATTTAGATGTTTTCAATGGTTAATTTCAAACATGGTGAAGGCGGACCAAAATTTCATCATTAAGACAAAGCAGGTAACTGTAAACAAGGAAATGAATGTCAACAGCTGAGGTGATGAGAACTTATATCCATTTCTACTGCACACAAACAATTTGAAATAAGTATAAGTTCCAAGGAAACCAACCATTATTAATAGTGGCTGGCGCATAGTCTGTAGATCTGAAACCAGTTTAGCAGAGCCAGTTGCGCATAGACATAGGTTTTTAACCCTCTACCCATAAATGTGGGGAGTGGAGGAATGAACAAACTCTAACCAGAACCTGATCAGCCTATAACCCTTAAGTCTTTATACGGTTAATTGTTCCTAGCGTTATAGTACCGTGTGCCCATACTAAATAAAGTTATATTTTAGGGATATAATAAAAAGAACTATAAGATTTATAAAAAAAATCACTTCTTAAAATTTGATTTGATTTTGTAACTGGTTTGCACCGTTATTGCTTATTTACATGTCCACATTCAAATTCTGAGAAGCGAAGCGCGAGTTACACCCCTCCATCTAGTATTGCTCAGTCTGACATAATTGTCATAGTAAGGAAAACATATATATTGAAAATTAATTAATTTTAAGCATTGTGGTGCTTAATCACTGATCCATCAACTACTTTACACATGAAATTGATGACAAAACTTTGTTTACAAATTCTAGAATTAAGTTGCTACTTTCAGTTTCGCTGTGTAACTGCTCTGTGGTATAGAAAGTGTGAAATTCGTGAACTACATATGTAGTAAACTATATATGTAACTACATAAAATGCGAAAGGAGTTCAGCTGTCACTAAACTTACCTCCATCGATCAATAGGTATTAGTTTGTTTATCACACTGTACCAGAGACTGTACTCGATCTCCAGCAGACAACAGATCTGCCCGTGACGTCACCGAAACGTGCGCTGTGGACAGCCAGCCTTATTAGCTCTCTACCCAGAGTTGTTTTCATCTTAGTTTCGAACCTAGCAAAATGGTTTAATAATACTGTGGTCATCGCAGTGTGATTAATGAAATGTCACATATAGCATTTAGTCACGACATAGACCGCTGTTTTGTCTATAGTCTCAGTTATCGAAATAGTTGTCCATCATGTAGAGGTTAAGAGACTAAATTGTTGTACCCGGACTGACAATCGACGTTATTGCTAGAAGGCTAACACGTACACCGCCCCCTAGCGCCACGTCAGTCCGTTCCTCTCCGGTGTTCCACAGGTAAGAGGACGGAAGTTCCCAAGGAGAATTTTCCACTAAAATTCTATAGCCCTAAACAAGCGCTCCAGCTACACTTTATTTGTTTCCGTCGTTCACTCATTCGAACTATTCTTTTTTTTTTCTTCCTTCGCTCCTTCTTATTTACATTGGCTGAAGATTATACATCATAAAGAAAAGAAACACATTTCTGCAGACGGCTAATTTAATTTTATTTCTTTTTCCAGTTACTTGCTTGCGGTTTTATAAATTATCTTTTTCAACCCAACCTTCTTTCTGACTTACGGGAAATCGGACAAACCACAGATAATTCATATACTCGTGCCCTTTACTTTCACTTTTCTTTCAGCGAATGGTAGCAGTCATCGCTTTAAATAAATCGCTGATTTCCAAGATCACCTTGTTTTATTTTCTAAGAAAACACTAGAAAAAGTCAAATAGTGTAAGACAAGATGCAGGCTGTGATCTCTTTAATTGTAGATAATCCGATATGTGCAATAGATTGATTACTGGCTAATATGAGGGCACAGCTGGCGTTAGATGACATCTCCACAAACATTAGTACTGAAGGCTACAGGTAACAACAGAGTGTTGTTCAGTGTGACACTCGTGACACAGATTGAGTCATATTAATTCGTTCATTCATCTCCCCAGCTCTTCTCTCTTTGCGCGCGCAGTTTTAGCTGTCAAGCTCAACGATCACTTCGAGAAACCTCTTAAAAACAATAATAACAACTCTATCTAGAGCTTAGTAATGAAGCGCCACAATAACGAACGGATACATATCGCGTCATGCAATCGGGCGCTGCAGGATTCGATCTCACAGACACACTCACAGTCACACACGTACTACAGACAGGCACCCGGCGCGACCAACGAAGCCAATCGCTCCTCAGTGAACAAATAAGCACACACACACGTAGGGACAGTACAAAATATATCTTTATTGGCGGTCACTATAGATGTGGCCGACCAACCCAAAAGTAGGAAAAACAGATAAAGACAAAAGAAAAAAAAACTCCCAAAAGAATAATATGAATAAACATACAGCTAACAACGCTGGAGAATAAAACAAATATAACGGCCCCCCCCCCCCCCCCGCATAGCCCAGCACCGCACAGAGGTGCAATGACGTTGAATGCGTAAAACCAAAAAACCTCTTCCCGGCCATTGCATGGGGTGACACGCCGCGGCAAAAAAATAAATAAATAAATAAAAACAAGAAAACAAAAGCCCTAAGAGGTAACGTTGGAGAGGGGATGAGGGTTGTCTTGCTCAGGAATTATCTGCAGGAATGATCCGAATTATTCACCCACTGAAGCCTCGCTCCAATCACGATTACCTGAAAGAGCGATAAGACTGACAGTTGCTCACTCACTAACATATGCTCAGACATGCTATGTTTTCATTAATAAGAAAAGAAAAACAATAATCGGTGCTATATTGATCATTTTTCGAAAATGCACTTAAACTTGCAGACTTGAAGATGTCTTGTTTTCCAAAATTTTAACGTCTTATTAACTTTTTTTCCCCGTGATGGAGCCTTAGTTACTGGCATGGCAGAAAAAATAAACAGCCAGCCTACAACCTTGAAGAAAGTCGTAGACGTTCTGATCCCACAAGACCTGAATTTATTTATATATAGACACATCTTCATACATTATTTGAACACCTTTACAAGATATGATTTTACAAAGGTCTTAAATAGGTAATTATTCATTAAGACTTGATGCAAACGTGTTAGTAAAATTAATCTAATTAAACATATGTCCTTCAATTCATTCAATAAAGTCTTTGTGATACACAGTATTTCTCTCCAAACACTCTCCGGCGGACTCATTTATTAATTAGCAATCAATTACGTGACGTAGCCAAGAGGTATGTCTTCATTACTGTCAGTAACGTAAGGGCAACCTCTTCACTGCTCGAATATAGCCACATTTCGACTTAGCATATGTCTATAAACTTAAACTGCGAAAAATTGGTGTCTCCTCGAAAATGTGTTTCTTGAAAAAAATGGTATCTTGACAAACATAGTAAACAACGACCGTGTTACTCCCCGATTAGCTGCGTTTCCAGTCTAGATTGTACCTGCATCAGAAAAGTGTGCGAATGCAGGCTTGTTGTATGCCCACAGGTTAAATGTGTTCGTATTGAGACGTACGATGAAATTGCTTGGCGAAAACATCTTATTGCTGTATGTCATCTAACTACAACAGGAGAAATGGAGCGACTTTGTAGAGCAAGTTGTTAGCATTGATAAGTGTGCTCGCGCAACACATTTTAAAATCGAATTTATTTCTCCAAAAGTATAACAAAAGCCTCCACCCGAGCGACATCGAAAATACAAACAATGCAATACGCAAAGACCACCTCTGAAAATTAGACACATACTTATTATATTCGATTGTCCCTCGAGCATCTGAACAGTTTGTTCTTTTCTTCAGGTTCTGTGTCCGTAATATTCGATCGCTGGGTTTCTGCCGGGAGGTCCGAGAGATCAGTCCTCCCGGATGCTGTTCTGTCTTGAATTCTTCCATATCGCACGTGCACTTTTCAGCACTACAGTCTGGAGTTAAGCGAACTGCTTTGAAAGAAGATATGGACGGAAACAAAGCGGAAGTCGACAGATAAATGGATCAGTTTACTAAAGTATTTAATCGCTACAGTCTCAGAAAGATGCCGTCCTCTTATTTTTTTTTGTTCTTTTTCTTTTTTCTTTCTCTCTCTCTCTCTCTCTCTTAGTTTTTTTTTTTGTTAATTTTTTATTTTCAATCGCCGGGTGCTCTCTGTATGGTATACAGTCGATTCTTGATAAGTCCAATCTAACACTTAATTGTGCGAGGTTCAATTATATATTATTTCGTATCGGAAAACTCTCCAACTTCCGGACATATTCTGGAACAAGGGGACTACAATTATGTTAACTTCTTTGTTTGCATTTTCACAACTACCAGACAATACTGCCGTGAAGACGTCCACGTCTCACTTCTTAAGACTGGCTGAAGAATACGCGTTTCTTTTTATATGTTAAAACGTTTCACTCCCCCCAAACCCCAGCAAACAACTCACATGAAGAGTAATTGTCCCCCGTTCGTGTATGAATCTTCAATAGAAGAAAAGTGAAGTGTATTAATTGTTTGTCACTTATAACATTCCTGAAACACTGAATTGGTTGCATGTTGGATCGCAATGTAAGCTTTTAGCTCTGTCCTAGCTACTCTTGACCATTAGCCACCGGCTGTTATACACATATTCAACCTTCCAGCTTAGTAGGCACTATGTAAGTTCTGAAAATGAAGATTTCCAACTTGCCAGTGAACTAATTTAACTCCTATGTGTTTAACCAGCGGATTTAAAAATACTGTTTTAGCTTATCAAGATGCAAATAACTCGAAAGAATATCAAGGATACAATGTGGTCGACAGGTTCAAGCTCAGAACGGCATCGAACGGCCAGAGAGTGGCACACTTAACGACGCTGCCGTCTGTAGAGTCTTGAATCAATAGCCGCGAGAAAAGTAGCCTCAGTGTCTGCTCTCGCCCGCTGGACGCGTCTTAGTTCTCACACATCTGTGATATCGCAAATGCTACACGCTGTACATCTGCTATATTCTAGTCTGCTTGTATCGCCCTATATGCGCCCCGCGGTCCGCCTTAGCTCCGTTGACATTCAACGCCACAGGTCGCATTCTCGTTTCACCCGTCTGTCTCGTCATATACTATCGCCGACGGCAACTTTCTTTTTCTTATCACCTATCCTCCGGTCCTGAGGCGTCCAGATTCGGCTATCACAATTAGTGAAAAAGCCTACATCATTCACTCACTTACTCACGCGAGATGTTCGATGAGGGATGCTCGGTCACGAGCAACACGTCCGTTTCAATGCGACGACATATTTAAGTCACAATTCTCGTTTCCAAAACGCTTGAATATACTTATATTTTAGATTGATTGATTAAAACTTTAGACTTTTGAGATACGAATCTCGAGTGACCGCCGGTGGATCGTTCTTCGTCTAATAGCGTACTTGTCGAGGCCCACGCTCGTTTCCGAATGGGTTCTTGTCTATCCCCTGTATTCCGACTCGTGGCGGGCTTCTTCAATGTTCGTTGACAGACTAGCATGCTTCGGAGCGTACTCGCGACGGATTTGCCCCCCCTCACTTCCGTATACATATGATTCAGAAAATGACGAACAAGTTGATATACTTGTTGAACAATTGTGGGATCTCCGTAAGATAACATCACATTTTCGTCTGACCGCTGATACTAGATCGGCTCATTTAGAAATGGATGCAAGGTATGGTAGACTAAGGTGCCTGCGTGTTGCATCCTGAATACAAAAGGACCTGGTTTATTCTCTCATGTTGTGCCATACGATGCCGATGTGTGCTGTTCGTTCGAGCCCGCACTTGCCCGTGACGTCACAGAGGCATGTTGCGACATGCCTCTCCTCGTCCCACGCCGACAGCGCCAGATTTTGAAATCCGTGACAACGTGCTGACGCCACACCCAGCAAAGATTCCAGGACACGCGGTCGTTGCTTATGATCCCGATAATTATGCCTCCGAACACCTTGACAAAGATCGGCCTGTGCTGCAAGTATCCATCCCATCGATAGAAAAGAAAATTGGAATGCTATCGGACATTGGCACCACCGGTTCGAACACGCACAGTGACGTCCCCAGTTAGGCGCGTACATGGGTGGGACGGGATCGTACCCTCGGGAATACCGACGACGTACATACGATTTAAAAATACTCCATATGCTAGTTTGAATAACTGTAGATGTGAATGCGCCCCACGATGCAGAAGCACCCTCCGCACCGTCTGCATGATGGGCTGCAACGATGACGCTACACATCTACTATGCGCCATCCCGCCTGCAATGCCGACTAGTCCCTGAAGCGAATGATGTTGTTCGATTGACGCCGTAAACTCCATGATACGACCAGTCATCATTTGAGGGGCGTGAACTGCCGCGCACGAGCTCGTCGACGCTTCCAACAAAGTGAGAAAGGACGACCATCGAGTCGGAAAAGGCCAGACGAAGAAGTCAGAGTTGATCCGCTCTCCTCGAGCCGCACTGTCGGTAGAAGACAATCATGTTTTGCACCGTTCTGCGTCGCACTTTACAAGAACTGAACACCGTCAGGGCGCGCGCGTGTCTTCTTAACCGCTGGTGAATCACTGCGTATTCTCGTGCTGTACGATTCTTCCTCGGGAAGGCGCCCCGGCCGTTAGACGAAAGCGTGAGTTGAAAAACCAGCAGACCGAAAATCCACCCAGAGGATATCACTTAGCATTACTGATATCTCGAGAAGTGTACCCGAGTGATCTGGTAACTTTTAACTCATTCGTCACTACGTCGTTCTTGATAAACGAAAGCCTTTAAGGTACCAATTCCGTGCTAGGCACACATCAAATACAAACGTTATTTTATTCTTCACCAGCAAAGTTATTTATCCCACTAACTCTCTCTCGTGTCTTTTTATTGTATGATGACATGTTTTTCGTGATCATGCCAGTATTTTATATATCACCAGTGAGAACAGAGAGCAGCCAATCGAATATAAAAAGCAGACATAAAACAAAACCGACGTCAGTTTACACAAAAACAAGATCATCGAAGACAAATATATAAAATAAGTACTAGAAAAATAGATGCTGCATTTTCAATCGTTAAAATACGAGAATAGCCTGAGACTAAGGCTTTTATACTTTTTCATTTTCTTCCCCACTTAAATGAAGGCGTTAAATTAGTCTCCTCGTGGCAAAAGGTATCGTTCTGACATATGATTTAATAGTACACAATAGGTGTTCATGTCAGCATACAGCTCGGGTTTATACCACAAATTAAGGCGGATCACAAGCACATCCTTAGAAAAACCTTCTTTTTCCACTTATTGTTCCGATGGTCAGACTTTTTTTTTTCCCAGCCTTGCAATCTTACGCAGCTTTTACTCTACAGTCTCCATGCGCCATTCATCTTGTTCTTTGCATGGCTTCACACCTGACGTCTTGAAACTACATTACTCCTCCAGCGACTCACAACCCCGAAAGATTATTTATTCTGAACGCGATATGTAATGACCTCATAATCTTTCTTTCTGCCATATGTCCTCCTCTTCCAGATACTCTCTTTAATAGCCGCGACGTGTACTCGTCTCACTAGATTAACCATACAACTTCAAATTATAGCCTCAGGCTACAGTCCTTCATCATATGTACCGCTCATCCTGCTGTGCTGCTATGTTCTCCCATGCGCATATAAAAGATACTTTTTGTTTACGCTCTTCACCAAGCTGAAATATTAATTCACTAGTTATGATAGCACATAACATCCATGACTCCCACTTAAGATTTTACTGCAAATGTGCTGCAGACTCCCGGTACCTCGAATCCGAGCGAGGCGCATACTATATAGGAAATATACAAGCGCAACTCAAAGATCTTTTGATACATTCTCTCTTCACCTTACTATACCCTAATTATCCTGCAGCCCATATTCATAAATCCTCTGAGCCCTGAAGCAAAAGTCTTTAATATCATGCGGTACTTACTTAGTGGAAAAGAAATAGGCAAGAGTAAAATAATTCAAATGCCCTTCTTACCTATCGATATCCGGATTATTTTAACTTGAGCCGATTCCGGCTTAAATCTTAAGTATTCAGCTCACTCATTTCTAACTAGTTCCTGCCTTATCTTCTTTATACCTTTTAAATTGCACCTCTGCTGACTGACGCCCGACTACGCATATCGCTCTCACGGCTTGATTTATATCTTTAATACTCTCAGCGCATAATTCGAAATCATCTCTTGCACAACTGTCATTAGATCAAGATCCAATGAGTCTGTTCGTCTATAACTATAGATACCGCATACCATCTAAGACTTTTCCTTTTATTTAAAGTCATGTTATGGGCACGTCAGTTATACTCTTTGTTGAAATAGCTTTTCAAAGACAATGTCGCCCTCTTGTCTAGCGCTTCCTGGCTTTTCCGAGACTCACCGAACTTAAGGAATAATCACATCTGCTTGATCAACCAGCAGCCATGTTTCTTCCCAAATTCCCAATTCCGCTGCCCAGATCACTATTTGCACGTACGCGATATGTTTCTACCAGCTCCCCTATAGCAATCCCGAATTAAAGAATCTATATTCTTCGAAGTCGTCCACGCATTTCCTAGCGCTCCAGAAATGTACAAAAAAAACCGACATTTACATCCCTCAAGACCCACTACTACTATCACCGATCAAATGTTATCATCATAAATCACGAATCGCTGGCCCCTAAGTATCCTGCTGAGGACAAACGATAAGCCCCGCCCCCTTCAACCCTCTTCCTCATCACACAGCCCATCGATTGTTGCTGAGCAACATGCTGGCTTTTGCGCTAAATTTGGGTCATTACTTCTGTATTCGCTCCGACCCACGCACCCTTTCAGATGAGTCTTACAAAAGAACTGAACATACTTCGCAAGATTTTCGTCGTGCCCTGTGATCCTATTACCAGAAAATCATTGAATTAAGAAAACTAAATAAAAAGACTTTGCGACACGTCTTAAATTTTTTCTGTAGTATTAAAATGCGTAGACTAAAAAAAATAGCTACTGATCTAATTATGATAAGTTCCTTCGACATTGACCCCAATAAACTTCTAAATTTCGAGCCTTTGAAGAATGACTTTATCAATATCATCAATCTTAGCTTATTCACGCATGCGGAGTGCATTTCCTGGTCTACTTCGACGACACCAACACTCCGTGCTTCTCGACTAGTTCATGAACCTTATACTGCCGTCGATTTTACTAGGATCTATACGTACATTTTAAATGCCTAATCTTAATAATATTCTTCTTAGTAAGCACGTTAATAAAGATACTGTTCCCACTCTTTGTTTTATATTTTCAGGATACTCCTAATGGCGGTTGTGTGAGTTATTGCTATGAAAATTTCTAAAATGCTTTAGCTTGCTGCAAACCTATGCTTGTGTCATGCATCTTATGAATCTTAATGCTGTAAACTTCTGGAAATCAATCTCAATGCTGAGTTTCAGAATTTTATCAAGGTAAAAGCATTCTGCATGTCAGAACACGTCACTATGTGATAAAATTGTTTAAAAATGACTACATATCATAAATTGGTGCGTTCCGTTACAAGCACTTACTACGATCTTTGATCTCATTACATGAGCTCCGTTTTGCTCGAGCGCAGAATCATTAGTACATAATGTATGACTGATGGCCCTTAACTAGTTTCATACTGTTCACTATGCGCTGGCGCGACATCGCGCACACACTATTATGAGGAAAATTTTAAAAAAGAATTGAAGAATCTACGTCGAAAGAAATAGACAAACTTTCAAAATTAATGTCAATATCTAATATATGGGATTTCTCACTGTATCCGTAAGATAGGATCAATGAATCCTAACTGTGAACTTACAGCCAGACTGGAAATTCCTTTTTAATGGCAAACATTTGTTCTTTGTGGTAGAGTCTCGCTGAAGTATGCTTTTTTTAAAAAAAAACAAAAAAAAAAAAAAACTGAAATGGCGCACCGATGAAGAATCGCACCCTTAACTGTTGCCATCATTTCTTCTCTTGATTCCACAGCTCTACTCTTTGTATCTGTAAGCTGCTTCTGGCTTTACTTCTTAGCAGTTTCTCCTCAATGTCCCGCCCTAAGGCACGCATCATGTCCCAAAGCCGGTCCTTGAATCGAAAGTGGAGGTTGGGCGGTCTTGCACCCTCTCACACGTCAAAACAAACCCTGCTACAAAAACATTCGTGACAACTCAAAATATCATTATGGCCAACTAGTTCCGGCTAAGGAGACAGGTCCTTGACCTAGCGAGGGAGTATCCGAGTTCGTGTTGCGGGTGAAGCACCATGCTTCGAAGCCGTACAACACCGACCACCCTTACCTATCGACCAGATAATCCAACACTTTCATGGTGCACGGGGAACGTCCCCTCAGAACTAATCTTCTCGAGGGAAAAAGGAACAGCCCGGATGATGCAGCAGAAACATCGTAAGTACTACCAATACCTCGTCACTCCTCGACCTGTAAACTAGCCGTGGACGACTCGCCACACATTCGTCAACATGTCCATGCTCCCTCCTTTCGGCGGCCTATTGCATGGAACATCCGCGCCACACACACATCGACGGCACGATTTTAATACTTCGATCTCTCAGCTCAGCCGGGGGATCCGCCGCATGTGCAGAGCTCATGGATCGCAATCTACAGGCCTTCATGTCCTAGGGACACCATTGAACCCCTCGCCCCCGATTTCCAATCATCTAGCTCCTTCTCTATCAAGAGTTAAAGAACAAAGTGCTAATGGTGTTATCCCTGTTGCTATGCCCAAGCCATACGAAGCAGTGTAAATCACAGCAAATCGACACTTAATTCTACTGTACCCCGACATTCACGATAGCCATCACTGAACCAGACTGAGACAGCCACTCTCACCCTATATCCTCTATGGAGAGCCTGTCACTTGCCAGATCTCGCGAGCAGACAAACGGATATGATGAATGGAGGTATGCACGTCTCTATCGAGCACATTTGATAACGACAACGTGGGACTTGTTTGTCTGCACATTCTTGCGTCATCCAAGTAGACAACTCATCTGCTTGGTGGGTAAGCTGTCCCGCACATTCAAATAGATAACATCACACGAGCACCACCATGGGTTTCCTCGAACCGACCGATTGATCAGAACACTCAGATTGATCTAGACCTACATAATGCATACGCAGAAAAACGTTAGACTAGATCGTGTGTAGGATGTCCAGGTTCAAGAAGGAGCATGGATTTTGCGTCGACCACCACTTGTGAAGCACAACTAAATCTAAATGCGAAGAACGACAGACCACAGAAAGAAGAAAGCCCCCCGCCCCCGCAAAACACGGAACTACCT